>NC_091305.1:730000-820000 GCF_038502225.1 Cherax quadricarinatus
GCCTAATGATATTTATCATTGGTATTTTATCCACTTCGCAAAGTTCTAATTATTTGGTTAGTTGCGGATTAGCATCAGGAATTTAAGGGAGTCAAGTGGCACTGATACTTCAGGTATAGTCTGGAGTACCTGTTAAGGTTTAGAAAAGCGTTTAAAACCTGCTCCTACAGCTAAAGTCTGGAAAAACAAATAAGATCAGGAGCATCAGTAATTGTCTGTCACAAGCCGGTTGGAGCAGTAAAACAGCAGTTTCCAATGCATGTCTGTCAGTGAAGCAAATTTGCATGTGAAAATGAATTGGTCAGATTCATTTTCAACAAACCCGCCTCCTACCCAGCCTTTCCCCGCATTGCAGAATTTGATGCATACAAATTTTAATACTAAACAGCTTTGACATCCTAAAACAAACAGCGATGCCGTGAAATAAAACTGCAATACAACCCAAATTTTGGAAACTAAAGCAATATTAGCCACAATAATATTTAAATAAAATTTGAATGGCAAAGGAAAACTTTCCTAAGCGAATGTATTTGAAGATTTGGTATTCCACATTCTTTAATGATTTTTCACAGTGTTTGAATTAATTTTTAATTGTAGAAGGCTATTTTAAACATGACTTTAAAGTTGGTTCCAAATGGCGTACTGGCTGTTTTTTGCACAATGAGGTTGTCTCATTAGGACTGTTTGTAATCTTTAGGAGGGACTGATTTATTTGAAGAGTATGCAAAGATACTCCACGGTCCTGCTCTTTCAGTAAACTTGTCAGGAATACCTACACAATTTTTGAACTTCTTTGAGTATCTCCAGCACTAGTTTTCGAGATGCAGTTCACGAAGATAGAAATGAGGATAAAGACGTGAGCAATCGCTTACCATATATTATTAAGGAAATGTTTCCATCTTTATACCTTGACATATATATATATATATATATATATATATATATATATATATATATATATATATATATATATATATATATATATATATATATATATATATATATATATGCAAAACAACCACTCTGAAAGAGTGGTCCCCCGCTTTTCGTAGTTCCCGGCAATCGTAAAATTCGCCAATCATAGAGGTATTTTCGTATAAACATGGACTCGCTTTTCATAGGTTGACTCGCGAGTCGTAGTTCGTCCGGGACGAATAATATATATATTATGTATGTATATATATATATATATATATATATATATATATATATATATATATATTTTTTTTTTTTTTTTTTTTTTTTTTCAACAAGTCGGCCGTCTCCCACCGAGGCAGGGTGACCCAAAAAAGAAAGAAAATCCCCAAAAAGAAAATACTTTCATCATCATTCAACACTTTCACCACACTCGCACATTATCACTGTTTTTGCAGAGGTGCTCAGAATACAACAGTCTAGAAGCATACACATATAAAGATACACAACATATCCCTCCAAACTGCCAATATCCCAAACCCCTCCTTTAAAGTGCAGGCATTGTACTTCCCATTTCCAGGACTCAAGTCCGACTATATGAAAATAACCGGTTTCCCTGAATCCCTTCACTAAATATTACCCTGCTCACACTCCAACAGATCGTCAGGTCCCAAGTACCATTCGTCTCCATTCACTCCTATCTAACACGCTCTCTCCAACCCTTTCGAGGACGACCCCTACCCCGCCTTCCTTCCCCTATAGATTTATATGCTTTCCATGTCATTCTACTTTGATCGATTCTCTCTAAATGACCAAACCACCTCAACAACCCCTCTTCTGCCCTCTGACTAATACTTTTATTAACTCCACACCTTCTCCTATAATTATATATCGTGCCGAATATGTAAAACTGGTCAATTAGCAAGAACTCATTTAAAATTAAGTCCTTTCTAAAATTTTCTCTTATAGGTTTAAAGATATATTTTTTTCATTAATGTTAATGTTAAAATTTTTAATTTTGCACCAGAAGAATTTTAGAAAACTTACCTAACCTTATCATAAAAAGAACAATTTATTTTAGCCTAACCCTACTAAATATGTTTTAAATACGTTTACAATAATTTAATACTAAACAAACACAATGAAATATATATTTCTCGTTATGTTTAGAATGATTTTTGAGAAATTATTGCATACACAAATTTTCGCTTGTCCTGTGTGGCAAGATGAGCGTTGCTATTTAAGCCAAGATCGCAAGTTCTGCCTATTCGGCACGACATATATATATATATATATATATATATATATATATATATATATATATATATATATATATATATATATATATATATATATATATATATATATATATATATATATATATATATATATATATATATATATATATATATATATATATATATATATATATATATATACTTAATTATAGTGGTTAGTGAGGACCACTAATGTCACTTTCATTATTTAAAATATAATATGCCAAGTACTTTTAGATATTATTTAATATATATTCCAAATATAGCAATGCATTTTATCTAACATTCTGCTTTCGTTTAGTGGTAATCTCTGTTTAGGACATAGTTTAGCAAGCACACGAGACTTAACATTATGTCTGATTCACTTTATCACTCAAGTGAGGTAATAACACAGTCTTTATGGGCACTAACTCTTGCTAGAGCTGGGCTAATAACCTGTAGTATTACCGCAAATCCCTTTAACATACTTGCCGAGTCATTAGGATGGATTTTGTTCCTCTCGCCTTCTGCGTGTACGAGTAATTGAACAAAAAGTATGCTATTGTAAGTGTGAAGTGACCTATTTGCAATTACTTTATCGAGCTTGTGGTATTATGCTCTGGCTCTTGGGCCCGTTTCTTAACTTTCTTTTGGATGATGTAGTATTAATTTACGGTACCTCAATTAAACAGTGAATTGTCTAGGCAACCCAGAGTATTTCACTCTATTTTCCCGAAGCAGCAGTAGTATTTCCAAATGTCTTCTTGAATCATCTGGATATATATATATATCCATTTGTGTCTCTTCCTATGCCTAATATTTTTACTTTTTTTGATTATTTTGATTAGTTTCTGTTATATTTGCCTTTCTCAGCTTTTCTTTGGATGGAGAAGAAACTACATGTTGCGTGGCGCCAAGCCCGTAGGAGTGAGATGCTCTGGCATTTCATTTTTATTCCAGCGAACCTGACGTCTAATCTTATAATGATAATACAATTAGTACAATACCACTTATATAATGTAATACCGCCTGTATCATGCGACACCACCTACAATATACAACGCCACCTGCATCATGTAACACCACCTGCACCATACAACCCACTTGCATCATGCAATACTTTCTGCATCATACAACATTGTATGCATCATGCAACACCATTTGCATCACCCAACACAGCTGCATCAATCAATACTTCCTGCATCATTAATACCACCTACATCATACAACACCGCCTGCATCATACAATTCCGCCTACATCGTACAGAACTCTCCTACCCTCCACACTATTCAATACTCTCCAACAATCTGCTACACTCCTGCACTCTTTGACACACTCCACCACACTTTATGACACTACGGCACACCTTGCCACTCTCTGCCACTCTTTGCAACACTTCCAATCTGGAATGACTCCCAGTTGAGCCGCGACAATTTGCCAACATCTTCACAGGCGCCGAGAAATGTCTGGGCACTCAGGTGATTATTGCAGCCCGAAACTTCAAAGACGCCGATGTTGGGGAAAGGAAAGTGGTTAATGACGGGATGTGGAGGCTGCAGGAGAAATAATGTCCTAGGAAATGCAACCGATAGAAAAGATAAATGCAAGGAATACATGAAAATAACACGAAGACAATGCAGGTGATACCAAATAAGGATACGCACGAGTGTTCCGAAGGATCTTTTACCTGTACTCATATAGGTGTGATTGTGGGGTGGGTGCTGGGGAGAGAGGGTGGGTGCTGGGGAGAGAGGGTGGGTGCTGGGGAGAGAGGGTGGGTGCTGGGGAGAGAGGGTGGGTGCTGGGCAGAGGGTGGGTGCTGGGGAGAGAGGGTGGGCGCTGGGCAGAGGGTGGGTGCTGGGGAGAGAGGGTGGGTGCTGGGGAGAGGGTGGGTGCTGGGGAGAGAGGGTGGGTGCTGGGGAGAGAGTGTAGGTGCTGGGGAGAGAGGGTTGGTGCTGGGGAGAGGGTGGGTGCTGGGGAGAGAGGGTGGGTGCTGGGGAGAGGGTGGGTGCTGGGCAGAGGGCGGGTGCTGGGGAGAGAGGGTGGGTGCTGGGGAGAGAGGGTGGGTGCTGGGGAGAGAGGGTGGGTGTTGGGGAGAGAGGGTGGGTGATGGGAGAGAGGGTGGGTGCTGGGGAGAGAGGGTGGGTGCTGGGGAGAGGGGTGGGTGCGGGGAGAGGGTGGGTGCTGGGGAGAGGGTGGGTGCTGGGAAGAGAGGGTGGGTGCTGGGGAGAGAGGGTGGGTGCTGGGGAGAGAGGGGGGGGGCGGGGGAGAGAGGGTGGGTGCTGGGGAGAGAGGATGGGTGCTGGGGAGAGAGAGGGTGGGTGCTGGGGAGAGGGTGGGTGCTGGGCAGAGGGTGGGTGCTGGGAAGAGAGGGTGGGTGCTGGGGAGAGAGGGTGGGTGCTGGGGAGAGAGGGTGGGTGCTGGGGAGAGAGGGTGGGTGCTGGGGAGAGAGGGTGGGTGCTGGGGAGAGAGGGTGGGTACTGGGGAGAGAGGGTGGGTGCTGGGGAGAGAGGGTGGGTGCTGGGGAGAGAGGGTGGGTGCTGGGGAGAGAGGGTGGGTGCTGGGGAGAGAGGGTTAGGTTGTAGAAAAAAATAAGGAACACACTGAGATTCTCAGCTACAAGAGGACGAGATGTGGCTTACGTAGGAGCCTTTTTGAGCTGTGCCGCACTTGAGAGCCGTGGTGTGGCTCACCTGAGAGCCTTGGTAAGCTATGGCTCACAAGAGAGCCATGGTGAGGTGTGGCTCACTTGAAAGCCGTGATGTGGCTGACGTGAAGCCGTTTTGAGGTGTGGCTCACTTGAGAATCGTGGTGTGGCTCAGGTGAGAACCGTGGTGAGGTTCACTTGAGAGCCGTGATGGCCCAATAGGTTGCATCCGTGTCCGCTTGAGTCTCTACTTTAAAGACACATTAAAAAGTTTTAACTGCGGCAGAATTTTGCAGAGACACCGAAAATTCGACACGGAGCGAAAAGCCAACTTCAAAATGAAAAGATGATGATATTTCTTTAATTTTCATTCGTGCTAGAAAAACTTTTATACATACATATATATATATATATATATATATATATATATATATATATATATATATATATATATATATATATATATATATATATATATATATATATATATATATATATATATATATATATATATATTATATATATGCAAAACAACCACTGTGAAAGAATAGAGAAGTTCCAAGCGCTTTCGTGACTACTCACATTATCAAGGAACAATGAAAGTAAAGCATCAAAGGAAGGTATATAAAGGGGGTAGCCCACACCTCACTATCAGATCCCACAAACAACGAAACACCTGACGCGAGACAGCAGGCCCGCCGGCCGAACTAGACAGGTCCTTCATACAACCCACCAACAAACTATTCTATATATATATATATATATATATATATATATATATATATATATATATATATATATATATATATATATACATACACACACATAAAAGCTTGTGCATATCCGGATACTCGCTTGGAAAAACTACAGTGCTGTGCCTCACAAGAAAGAAAGACAGCCTCCATGGAGACACAAGCTAGCACAGAATCTGGTTCGCCTCATGTATTATGTTCTCGTGCTTGTAGATAGTATTTTCGAGTTACTGTAAATGATTCTATTTTTAACATGAAACTTTTCATAATTTATATTGTTGGCTAAGATGTAATGCGAATTTCTTTGAAGAAATTTTCAGTGCAGATTGCCACAATCAAACGAGAAGACATTATTTTCCTTTATAGACTCATCATCGGGCCCTTCAGCTCGATCCTAGGTTCTCACGCAAGCCTGGGGTCGTCACAGGACAATTGGTTCGAACTCTGGTCTTCACTCATGAATGGGTAGTGTAATGCAGTACTCTCGACATTATGTATGAGTGTATACACATCTATAATGACATTGATATATTTATTCCTCAGTACTGAACATATCAGAAACTCTCACTAACCTCCATAACCTTCCTACGTTCTTCGGGGTTTCTCAGCACGCACTACTGATTTATTTCGATGTAAAGCTCACATGGAGTGAGTATATCAGATTCCCCTGGGTCTCGCTCCGTGGAACTCCTTGCATGCAGTCAATACACTTAGCCAGATAATGTTCGTACTGACACACACACTATTACTATTCGACCTGATCTGTTTCCATACGACCCGAGCTACAGTACTGCTGTTCGACCTGATTTGTTCCCATTACTGCTCGACCGAATTTACTAATGCTGTATGACTCGATTATTACTTAACTTGCTCTAGTGATACTCGATCTGATCTATTACTGCTTGACCAAATCAATAATCATTTTCCTACAGTGCAAAGTAGGTTGCCAGTACAATGTTGAGTCTCTCCTGAAATATCTCGCTACCTATGAACCACTAATAAAAAACTTATAGTACCGGGAATTGTAAACTGATTTCTCTCTTACTATACTATCCGTTAAGGACTTTAAATTCTTAACATGTGTTTTGCGTTTAATGAACGGAAGATCGAGCTTACACAATTCATCTAATGGAGGACTTATATGGGCTTAGAGATTCATAAAAAATTAAAGCATTATATATTTCATCAGTAACAATACTCAACATTTTCTGTCTGTATTTTAAGATTGATATTTCGTAATGAAATTCTTTTATCATTTGTCTATTTATTTTTCGTTTTGTTTTGAGAAATAATGGGATTTGATCACATTAATCTGTGTATGTGTGTGTGTGTGTGTGTGTGTGTGTGTGTGTGTGTGTGTGTGTGTGTGTGTGTGTGTGTGTGTGTGTGTGTGTGTGTGTGTGTGTGTGTGTGTGTGTGTGTGTGTGTGTGTGTGTGTGTGTGTGTGTGTGTGTGTGTGTGTGTGTGTGTGTGTGTGTGTGTGTGTGTGTGTGTGTGTGTGTGTGTGCGTGTGTGTGTGTGTGTGAGCGTGTGAATAGGTGTGTAGATGGTTGTTTAGGTAGTTGAGTGTATGCGTTAATAGGCATGTGTGTGTATATGTCAGTGAGTGAGAGAGTGTTTTTGTTCAACCACCTTGGAACAAGCAATAAACTTAATCATATTTTAGTTCTAAACGAAATGTGCATAAAACTGAATGCGTCGGCCGTCAATCTTACATATTAAACAAACCATTAGACTGAGTCTAACTGGCAATTAATTTAATTTGGGCAGTTAACGAGAGGGATAATCGTTTGCTAGTCGTTGCCGCAATAACTAAATGAATATGATATTGCGGACCAATAGACTATCGTCTATCGTTTAACCTGTCATAAATAATAGTCTGACCTGTCATCTATCCCGAGACACTACAGTCTATCGTTTATCCTGTCATAAACGATAATCTGGCCTGTCATCTATCCCGGGACTGTCATTGATAATCACCTATCATGCCTGCCATCGATTGTCTTCAATCACTGAACTTGTTATATAACAACATCTATCCTCATTCCCATAACAGACAAGTGATTCTCCAAGGGACCTCATAAACATTCGGAAGAACCACTGCACACTAACATCATAAGGATAAAATGCCCAGCAAACATGGGCGATCCGTCTAAAGCTCTCGCTACGAGCACATGAATTTACCAACCAAAATTCACCACCAGAATTTAATATAAGCTTCAGTATTGCAGGAACATATGCTCAAGCGCGCGCTCGGGCGATATGCTTTGGGAAAGTATGCGGATGTGGGCGTCTACAGTATATTATTTTTTTTCCCTGACGAATTTCTTCCGTTAATATATGCCTGCAGAGCCGAAATTATAATTAAACAGATTATTGTTACTCTTTATTAGATTAAACATTATCTTGATATAGCAATATCACTATATATATATATATATATATATATATATATATATATATATATATATATATATATATATATATGCATATATATATATATATATATATATATATATATATATATATATATGCATATATATATATATATATATATATAATATATATATATATGCATATATATATGCATATATACATATATATACATATTTTTTTATTTATTATCACACCGGCCGATTCCCACCAAGGCAGGGTGGCCCGAAAAAGAAAAACTTTCACCATCATTCACTCCATCACTGTCTTGCCAGAAGGGTGCTTTACACTACAGTTTTTAAACTGCAACATTAACACCCCTCCTTCAGAGTGCAGGCACTGTACTTCCCATCTCCAGGACTCAAGTCCGGCCTGCCGGTTTCCCTGAATCCCTTCATAAATGTTACTTTGCTCACACTCCAACAGCACGTCAAGTATTAAAAACCATTTGTCTCCATTCACTCCTATCAAACACGCTCACGCATGCCTGCTGGAAGTCCAAGCCCCTCGCACACAAAACCTCCTTTACCCCCTCCCTCCAACCCTTCCTAGGCCGACCCCTACCCCGCCTTCCTTCCACTACAGACTGATACACTCTTGAAGTCATTCTGTTTCGCTCCATTCTCTCTACATGTCCGAACCACCTCAACAACCCTTCCTCAGCCCTCTGGACAACAGTTTTGGTAATCCCGCACCTCCTCCTAACTTCCAAACTACGAATTCTCTGCATTATATTCACACCACACATTGCCCTCAGACATGACATCTCCACTGCCTCCAGCCTTCTCCTCGCTGCAACATTCATCACCCACGCTTCACACCCATATAAGAGCGTTGGTAAAACTATACTCTCATACATTCCCCTCTTTGCCTCCAAGGACAAAGTTCTTTGTCTCCACAGACTCCTAAGTGCACCACTCACTCTTTTTCCCTCATCAATTCTATGATTCACCTCATCTTTCATAGACCCATCCGCTGACACGTCCACTCCCAAATATCTGAATACGTTCACCTCCTCCATACTCTCTCCCTCCAATCTGATATTCAATCTTTCATCACCTAATCTTTTTTGTTATCCTCATAACCTTACTCTTTCCTGTATTCACCTTTAATTTTCTTCTTTTGCACACCCTACCAAATTCATCCACCAATCTCTGCAACTTCTCTTCAGAATCTCCCAAGAGCACAGTGTCATCGGCAAAGAGCAGCTGTGACAACTCCCACTTTGTATATATATATATATATATATGCTTTGGTTGCTCCCTTGCAACATTGCACAGCTCCTGATGACGCACTGAGAAGTGTGAAAGTACTTGAGCTAAAGCTTTCCACCCCCCCGTGACTTGTCCTGCATGTATATATATATATATATATATATATATATATATATATATATATATATATATATATATATATATATATATATAACACTGATCTCTGGCTGAAGGAGACTCGAACCTCCGAACCTTAGGACAAGGTACGCAGTGCTTTACCAATCTATCCACACTGGACAATACCTTGGCGTGTAGCGCATGCTACACGCCAAGGTATTGTCCAGTGTGGGTAGATTGGTAAAGCACTGCGTACCTTGTCCTAAGGTTCGTAGGTTCGAGTCTCCTTCAGCCAGAGATCAGTGTTTGTGTATATTTCGCATGCTCTCGCGAATTCCTTGCATTGTTCAAATCTCTAGTAAGGCTGATGCATGCAGGGGATGAGATGAAAAGCTGTAAGCCTTCTCCCTGAAAGCTGGCTGCCTCGGATCAAACGTGTAGCTCATGCTACACGCCAAGGTATTGTCCAGTGTGGGTAGATTGGTAAAGCACTGCGTACCTTGTCCTAAGGTTCGTAGGTTCGAGTCTCCTTCAGCCAGAGATCAGTGTTTGTGTATATTTCGCATGCTCTCGCGAATTCCTTGCATATATATATATATATATATATATATATATATATATATATATATATATATATATATACATATGTATATATATATATATATATATATATATATATATATATATATACATATATATATATATATATATATATATATATATATATATATATATATATATATATATATATATATATATATATATATATATATATATATATATATATCCCGATCTAGCATTCTCTCACACACTTGGATGCTCAAGATAATTCGCGCCCAAGTCAATGACCATCTTGCTAGAAAGCAGGACAACGGAGTTCTAAGAGTCGGGAACAATGGATCTCATACTCCCCGCTGTCCAATCAATCGATGTCTGTTGTTAGCACTTCCTACTCAGAACAACTGGAAGTCTGATGGTTAACTCGTATCTTTCTCTTTACAGCTGAAGAGGTCATGTGACATGTAATGATACTGGTTTCCTGTATTTGTTATATGGTGCTTTTCTCTCATGTATTTTACTTAAGAAAGTCAGCTACATAACCACCGCCAATCCATCTATCATTGACACAGACATTACTAGACTAAGTGATTTAATGCTAACTCCAAGGAAAGTGCAAGCGTCAACACCAGTATAGGTGGATGAGACAGTTAGGATTTGTCTAACCTCGTACACGAGCACAACTATCCCTGTCATACCAACATCAGCCTATCCAGGGTTTAATACGTCGTAACATGGCCTCACACCTCATAGATTTGAACAGAAAGAGCATAGTTATCTGAGCGAAAGAAAAGAATGAGAGAAAATGCCTTAAATTGGCTCCCATTAATGCAAACCTGGGAAGTTTCCAGTTGGCGGACCCCTGAGTCACATCTTAGGGAGCACACAACCCTTCTGAGCCGACATAGTTAGATATGAAGGTTCGCAATTATTACCAGAGGTAGTATTTCCTAAAATATTTTATCCTTGATTAAAAAATACACATACATACACACACTAGAAAGAGAGAGAGAGAGAGAGAGAGAGAGAGAGAGAGAGAGAGAGAGAGGCATAAAACGGGTTGGAACGACAGTCAGGCAGACAGATTCAGATATATAGAGCTCGTAAATTAAGTTGTCAGACAAAGCAGGATATACTGTGCCCACTCTCGGCCCTCAGAAGGTGTAAAGCCACTAAAGGTGTATTTGAGAATCACTTGGCAACAATGAGAAGAAAAAGCGTCACAATAACTAGGATGTAAATATTGCCTGGTACGTTACGGAAAGCAGCTTTAGACGATGTTTCCGTCTGTCCTAAACTTGATAATGATTTAGAGCTAATTGAAACGTAGTTTTCTTCGAATTGTGAGATCGTAGGCTTCTACGCCCTCCTCGGTACCTCTGACGTCTGTACCTCACCCCTCAGTACCCCCCTTCCCTCAGTACCTCTCACCTCTGTACCTCCAACTTCATTACCTCAGCTCCTTGCCAGAACTGAGCCATTTTAAAGGCTCAATAACCTGCAGTCTCCATCAACTATTTCCAAAAAGTAATAGACCAGCTTGAAGCTCTCCTGAGGCCACCAGTGGTCAGCCACCAACTAATTAAAGACCTGAGGGTCTGTCTCAAGATTTATATTGGCTACCTCAATAATTCCTTCGTCTTTTCACTCCGCATATACCGCCATTAGTTGGCTGACTTTCTGCTTTCTGTCAGAGAAATGAAATGGAGCTATACCTGAAATAAAGGTTAGAAGCCCCTTTTATATGGACAAAAATATGTTTGAGCAGAAAGACAGTATTTTTCTTATGAGCATGTCATTCTAATCCATAAACCAATCAACTCGTTGTACAAAAAAAATTTTAAATATAGAACAGAGGGGCCAAGATTTCATAAAAGAGCAATAACGAGACGGTGAAGAATTGTCTTCGTGGTTGCAGACAGAAAATAAACATACTATTGTTTTGGCAATATAAACACAAATGCAGTATAATGTGATCCTTTATTGACTACGTTTCGCCCACACAGTGGGCTTTTTCAAGTCACAAACAGAACTACCTGGGGTGGAAGGAACGCGAGTATTTATAGTCCGGCTGAGGTCAGGTGAAGAATGCTGCATCTGATGATGTACCGAGTTGGGTTGTAGAGTCTAAAAACTTGGGTAGCTTGGAAAGGAGACTGGACAAGTTTGTGAGCAGACCTACAGTGTTCTTATGTGGGATAGCGATGAAGAAGTTTCTTGGCAAGTGGTTCAGCTATGTTATAGAAGCCACTATTCTGGTTGAAGTTGTCGGATATAGAAATAAGTGATGATTCCAGGATTCTTCGGTATTGAGTGTTGTCTTCTGTGGCGATAAGTCTTGAGTTTCTGTAGTTTATCAAGTGGTTGTGTGAATTACGGTGTTGTACGCAGGCATTCCTTGTGTCGTCAGACCTGCTTGCGTATTGGTGTTCTGAAATACGTGTTTGGAGGTCCCTTGATGTTTCGCCCACGTATAACTTGTTGCAGTCATTACAAGGGATTATGTATACCCCTGCAGAGGATGGAGGCTTGTCCTGCCTACTACTGGTGATGTCCTTGATGGTCGTGGTTGTGGAGGTAGATACTTGGAATGATGTTTTGGCAAAGATGTTGGAAACATGTTTGGCAATGGAGTTGGTGGGAAGGACTATGTATCTCTTCTCGGCAGTGTCTTCTCTGGGTGTGTTGAAGATGTTTAGTGCTCGCCGTCTGCAGTCTCTGATGAAGTGACGAGGATAGTGGAGTTTGGAAAATACCTGTTCAATTATAGTGCATTCTTCCTCAAGGAACTCGTTGCTGCAGATTCTGAGTGCACGCAGGAAGAAGCCTATAATTACACCACGTTTGGTTTTGGTGTCGTGGTGAGAGTAGAAGTGGAGAAGATCGTTTTGGTTCCTCTGCAGGGGTATACATAATCCCTTGTAATGACTGCAACAAGTTATACGTGGGCGAAACATCAAGGGACCTCCAAACACGTATTTCAGAACACCAATACGCAAGCAGGTCTGACGACACAAGGAATGCCTGCGTACAACACCGTAATTCACACAACCACTTGATAAACTACAGAAACTCAAGACTTATCGCCACAGAAGACAACACTCAATACCGAAGAATCCTGGAATCATCACTTATTTCTATATCCGACAACTTCAACCAGAATAGTGGCTTCTATAACATAGCTGAACCACTTGCCAAGAAACTTCTTCATCGCTATCCCACATAAGAACACTGTAGAAGGTCTGCTCACAAACTTGTCCAGTCTCCTTTCCAAGCTACCCAAGTTTTTAGACTCTACAACCCAACTCGGTACATCATCAGATGCAGCATTCTTCACCTGACCTCAGCCGGACTATAAATACTCGCGTTCCTTCCACCCCAGGTAGTTCTGTTTGTGACTTGAAAAAGCCCACTGTGTGGGCGAAACGTAGTCAATAAAGGATCACATTATACTGCATTTGTGTTTATATTGCCATTGTGTCGGTATTTTATACCATTTATTTCCATACTATTGTTTTATTCTCAGTGAAAGTAAAAGAATCGTCAGTCAAAGGTGTTCGAGGCCTGGATAACTATTAGCTAAGAGCCGTATGAGGACAAGTGTAAAATAATGATGGTAATGAACAGCAAACGCGTCTGAGCAAGAGCTATATAAGCTCAGTACTAGGCGAAGGAAGACGATCTGTTATGAGATACAGAATAGCGGCAGAGATTCAGCAGATATCTGGGAAGGAGTATCGAGGTTGTGTGTTTATGTAAAGTAAATGGAAGGAGGGATCATAAAGACGTTACAAAGTGAAAGAAAATACAAAGGAAGTCGAAGAGAAATGTTTATGATGTGAACGAAGGAGTCTGAAGTACTGAAGATGAAATAGGAGGATGAGCATGATGATTATGTTGATCCGAGATGTGCGAGTGTTGATGAGTGTTAGAAGCACAAGGTGTGGGATTATGACGGTGAATAAAATTTAAAAAAATAATGAAATAGTTAAAAGAGGGTAGGTCTTTGTAATGGAATACTACAATAATGAATTAGAAAGAAAGACTGTGGTAATAGAACTTCTACATACTTTTGTTAAAGTATCAGCAGATTGTTAGCAATGGTGTGTGGTCCTATTTGATGACACGCTACACGTCCTTAATATCAACGGTTTGTTATAGAAATGGATCACTATACACAATTTCGGGAGTAGATATAATTGGGCTCTGGAGGTCAAAAGAAAAATCATTGAAACCAGTCGAGTAGTTACGAGGCAGGGAAAGAATCTACGACTTGACCCATGCGGGCACAGCTAGTGCAGCACTGTTATGTAAGAGCAATTACACTAAATAAACGATGTAGTAGCAGCTATATTGCTTGACTAGACGGAGGAGCACCAATATTGGAACAGTCAGAGGCAGCGGAAGTAGTAGTGATCCACTCCATCACCTCCCTTCCTCTGTCACCATCAGCCTCCTTCCTTATTGTGTGATTTTACTAGTAAGCATAAGTCACCTTATGTAATTTTCTTATTTACTATTGTTTGCTTAAATATTAGCTGAATTAATACTTTCTCTGTCCACATTACTACCACATATTTTTTTAAATACTATTAATTGATATTACTTACAAAAATTAATAATTAATTACCATTTTTACTATCAGTACAATTTACTCTTAACATTTTTGACATCATTTAATTACCATTACTTGTCTAATTACCATAACCTGTTTTAATACCACATTTACTATCTTAGAGTACTCTTAAATACCTTGTACTGCCAATTAACCTCTAGTATAACTACCAGTGCAATATTGAATCCAAATAACTGTTCTTAAAATTTAATACTTGAAATAAACATTACTTTTTCACTTTTTTTTTTTTGCTAATTAATCTTTTTTTGTAATCATTATTACTTACTAAAATTTTATTAAACACCATATTTACTACCAGTCAATTTTACTTTTGTAAATTAATCATTATTTTATACTTTTCATAACATTTTGTTGCCAAATTTTCAAGTCTGTATATTCAACTCCAACCTTTATATTATCCTTTGTACCTGTGTACCTGTGTACCTGTGTACCTGTGTACCTGTGTACCTGTCTACCATCTTACTATCATATTATAACCAAGTCATTGCCATGGTTATTTTTTACTTATTATTCTTTTGGTATTTTAATTTGTGAATTTTATTTTGTCAATTTAAATCTAGTTATACTCTTCATCTTGTTAACAACTTATATCAGACCCTAGAGCAGTTGCAAGTACCATTTTAATTTGTATTTTTATATTATAAGTTTATACCTAGTTGTACTTTAGCTCATTCTAGCTCAATACATAGACAACACTAAATTCATTATATTAGACCTTAGTGCAATAACAAGAGTGAGTCTGGTGCCACTTGTAATTTTTTTTATAGTATTAGTTTATACCTAGTTGTACTTTAGCTCATTCTAGCACAACACATCGACAATATCAATTTCATTATGTTTATTAGTGACTATACTCTATATGACCAAAGTGCTTTAGCGGTATACTTATCCAAACCTCCCACCACTACAGAAATCAGTATTAGAACTCACCACATAATGCAGGATATAAACAACCACTATTTAAACCTAAAAGATGAATGATCACGTTGACCCTGATCTAAACCTCCATAATCTAACACACAATCAAAACTTATTGGAAAGTAACTGCCTTTATTACATAGCATCACAGGCCAGCACTATCCTGAACACTGCTCAAAGTCTATCAGTTCTTAACTACAACATCAGGTCCTTAAGCAAACACTATGATGACCTCCTGGCACTCCTTGAGTCACTAAAAACACCTTCTCCTGCATTATTCTTACTGAGACATGGCTTAAGCAGGACACAATTGATATCTACCCACTACCAGGATGCACAGCAATCCACAACTGCAGACCATACCAAGTTGGGGGTGGTACTGCAATCTATTACTCTAACCAACTATCTTGTATTAGCACTAATTGCTTTAGTGATGAATATGGGGAATACATTTTTGCTAAATTTACTGTAAAAGCCTCAAGACGCCTATAACAATCGGTGCCATATACCTGATACCCCACACAAACATCCCAAACTTCAGTGAGAATCTAAAGTCACTAATAACAAACAGACAAATGAACAAGTACCACCTTCTCTTAGCTGGAGACTTCAATATCAACCTTGGCCTACCAGATGATCAGACTGTAACTGATTTCATCAACAATATGAACAACACACTTCTCATACCAACAATAACTAAACCAACCAGGCTGACTGAGACAAGTACAACCATAATAGACCACATATGGACCAATATACTAGCCCCCCTTAAATCAGGGATAATCACAGACAGCACTACTGACCACTACCCAACCTTCCTCTTAACAAACATTAGTAAGCCACCACTTGAATACAACAAAGTTTCATTTAGACTCCATGACGAGGCCTCAATAAGGAATTTCACAGCAGACCTAGAGACTGTTGACTGGCCTACAGAATTCTCCAATGCCAATGGTATTGACGATTGGACAGACATTTTTCTTAACAAAATACTTAGACTATACAACAAACATTATCCTATAAAAACGAAACAGATCACGAATAAACGGCTTGGTTGCCCATGGCTAACCAGCAGCATTCTGAAATCCATTGATAAGAAACACCAATATGAAAAGCAATATAGACAGGGCTTAATACACAAAGATATTCTTAAACAATATTCAACAGTTCTCACCAAATTAATAAAGAAAGCCAAACAACTGTACTACTCCAGCAGATTCACTGACACAAGAGGAGATATAAAAAAGACCTGGAAAACACTTTCCCAGATTCTGGGGACCCACAAACTGAAAAAAAAACAAGAATATTGTCCTAACTAAACCTCACGAAACACCACTGCATCCCACTGATACAGCTAACGAGATAAACGACTTCTTCTCAAACATAGGATCTAATCTCGCCAGTAAAATCCCATGTACCAATGCCCATGCCGGGGACTACCTAGATGGGAATTTCCCAAATTCCTTCTATCTTGTACCAACTGAGCCCACGGAAGTCACCGCGATCATAAAGTCACTTAAAAATAACTCGGGGAATCTGTCTCACGTCCCACCATTATTGTACAAGCGAGCGGCCCATGTCCTTTCGCATGCTATTACATTACTTTTTAACAAGTCACTAGAAACTACTCAAGACAGCAAGGGTTACACCAATACATAAAGGTGGTGACCCTACAGACGTAAACAACTATAGGCCAATATCAAACTTACCATTGCTATCCAAAATTTTCGAGAAACTCGTGCACAGGAGACTATATTCATTTATAACGTCACAAAACATACTCAACCCCTGCCAATTTGGATTCAGGAAAAATAAAAGTACTAATGATGCAATTATAAAAATGCTAGACCGCTTTACACAGCATTGGAAAATAAGGAATATCCGCTAGGAATTTTTATTGACCTAAGAAAAGCGTTTGACACAGTAGATACGGCATCCTACTCCACAAACTTGACCACATGGTATAAGAGGCCATGCGCTTGCATATTTTAAATCCTACCTTTCTAATAGGTATCAGTATGTCACCATTAAAGACACAGCCTCATCAATACGGCCACTTGATACTGGAGTTCCGCAGGGAAGTGTCCTTGGACCCCTGCTCTTCCTCATTTGCATCAATGATCTTCCAAACATATCCCAACACCTGAAACCCATTCTCTTTGCTGACGACACGACTTATGTCATCTCCCACCCTAATCTTGCTACCCTCAACACCTTTGTTAACGAGGAGCTGCTCAAAATATCGACTTGGATGACAGCCAATAAACTTACACTTAACACTGGCAAAATCTACTATATTATGTTTGGTAGCAGAGCAGATGTTACGCAACTTAACATTAAGATCGACTACACTCTAATTGCCAGACATAATGAGGGCAAATTCCATGGCCTATACCTCGACAACAACCTAAATTTCAGCACCCATATTCAACACAACAAAAAAAGTATCCAAAACGGTGGGAATCCTCTCCAAGATACGATACTACTACGTGCCGCAAACTGCACTTCTCACACTATACCATTCACTTATATATCCATGCCTCACCTATGCTATCTGTGCTTGGGGTTCAACTGCAGCAACACACCTAAAGCCAATAATAACCCAACAAAAAGCCGCAGTAAGAATAATCACTAAATCCCATCCCCGGTAACACCCCCCCCCACTCTTCATAGATCTAAACTTACTCCCTGTTCAGAGCATCCACACTTACTACTGTGCAGTCTATATCTAAAAGGATCTTAAATTCCAATATTAACCTTGACCTAAAATGCTTTCTTGATAGTTGTGACAGGATCCACAGGCATAACACCAGACACAAACATCTCTATGACATTCCCCGTGTTCGACTAAACTTTTACAAAAATTCAATGTATTTCAAAGGACCTAAAATCTGGAACACCCTACCTGAAAACTCTAGAACTGCAGACACATTCATCACTTTCAAAACTACAGTTAGAAAACATCTTATCTCCCTGATCCACCCCGACAACTAACTACATGATAACCACCTGGTGGTTCACAATTACACTCACTCACCCACTGGCTATAAACCCAGAAATACTAATCTTAATCTTAAAATAATAAATCCTAACTAGTCATAAGTTTGCCTATGATACTCCAATATAGACACTTTGTACTGTGCCAAAACAAAAGCATTCACATTGCTAAACTCACAAATTATGATGTAGACAATTAGCCTTAATACCATAATCTGTAAGGATTTAATGTTAAGAATTAATCTAAGTCTGCTCGAAATGCCTAGCCAGGCTAGGTGCCCTAGTGGTCCCCTCTGTAATTAGTATTTTATAACATGTAAACCACACAATACCCAAAACCTGTAAACCCCACATTGTAACCCTTATAGAGAATAAACTTGAATTGAATTGAATCACCCTCCCTCTTTTGCCTCCATCGTCTCCCTTCCTCCTACCTCTATCGCTTTTCTTCGTCTGAGTCATCACCTACGTTCCTCCGCCTCCATCACCACCATCCCCAACACCGCTATATTCCTTCTGTTCTCCCTGTTCACTTGAGGCCTAAATTCAGTAAAGAACAAAAAAAATTGAAAGTTACCAGGTTGAAATTATATACAAACACACACACACACACACACACACACACACACACAAACACACACACACACACACACACACGATCAGTGAAGAGGCGGGGCCAGGAGCTGAGTCTCGACCCCTGCAACCACAATTAGGTGAGTACACACACACACACACACACACACACACACACACAAACACACACACACACACACACACACACACACACACACACACACACACACACACACACACACACACACACACACAAACACACACACACATACACACAGACACACACACACACACACACACACACACACACACACACACACGCACACACACACAAACAAACACACACACACACACACACACACACACACAGACATTGAGGATATCAAGTATGAGAGTCCCCTAGGAGCTAGCGACCACGTGGTTCTGTGCTTTGAATACATAGTAGAGCTGCAAGTGGAGAGAATAACAGGAGTAGAATGGGAAAAGCCTGACTATAAAAGAGGGGACTACATAGGGTTGAAGAACTTCATGCGGGAGGTCCAGTGGGACAGAGAACTGGCAGGAAAGCCAGTAAATGAAATGATGGAATATGTAGCAACAAAATGCAAGGAGGCAGTGGAAAGGTTCATTCCCAAGGGCAACAGTAACAACGGGAAGACCAGAACAAGCCCCTGGTTTACCCGACGGTGTAAGGAGGCAAAAACAAAGTGCAATAGAGAATGGAAAAAGTACAGAAGGCAGAGAACACACGAAAATAGGGAGATCAGTCGCAGAGCCAGGAATGAGTACGCACAGGTAAGGAGGGAGGCCCAGCGACAGTATGAAAATGACATAGCATCGAGAATCAAGACTGACCCGAAACTGTTGTATAGCCACATCAGGAGGAAGACAACAGTCAAAGACCAGGTGATCAGATTAAGGACAGAAGGTGGAGAACTCACAAGAAATGATCAGGAGGTATGTGAGGAGCTGAACAGGAGATTTAAGGAAGTTTTTACAGTAGAGACAGGAAGGGCTGTGGGAAGACAGCACAGAAGGGAACATCAAGAGGGAATATACCAACAAGTGTTGGATGACATACGAACAACTGAGGAGGAGGTGAAGAAGCTCTTAAGTGACCTTGACACCTCAAAGGCGATGGGACCGGACAACATCTCCCCATGGGTCCTTAGAGAAGGAGCAGAGATGCTGTGTGTGCCTCTAACCACAATCTTCAACACATCCCTTGAAACTGGGCAACTACCTGAGAAATGGAAGACAGCTAATGTAGTCCCCATATTTAAGAAAGGAAACAGAAACGAGGCACTAAACTACAGACCTGTGTCTCTGACATGTATTGTGTGCAAAGTCATGGAGAAGATTATCAGGAGGAGAGTGGTCGAACACCTGGAAAGGAACAAGATTATAAATGAAAACCAGCATGGGTTCATGGAAGGCAAATCTTGTATCACAAACCTCCTGGAGTTTTATGACAAGGTAACAGAAGTAAGACACGAGAGAGAGGGTTGGGTAGATTGCGTTTTCCTAGACTGCAGGAAGGCCTTTGACACAGTTCCCCACAAGAGATTAGTGCAGAAGCTGGAGGATCAGGCACACATAAAAGGAAGGGCACTGCAATGGATAAGGGAATACCTGACAGGGAGGCAGCAACGAGTCATGGTACGTGAAGAGGTATCACAGTGGGCGCCTGTTACGAGCGGGGTCCCACAGGGGTCAGTTCTAGGACCAGTGCTATTTTTGATATATGTGAACGACATGATGGAAGGAATAGACTCTGAAGTGTCCCTGTTCGCAGATGACGTGAAGTTGATGAGAAGAATTAAATCGGACGAGGATGAGGCAGGACTGCAAAGAGACCTGGAGAGGCTGGACATGTGGTCCAGTAACTGGCTCCTCGAATTCAATCCAGCCAAATGCAAAGTCATGAAGATTGGGGAGGGGCAAAGAAGACCGCAGACAGAATATAGGCTAGGTGGACAAAGACTACAGACCTCACTCAGGGAGAAAGACCTTGGGGTGACCATAACACCGAGTACATCACCGGAGGCACACATCAACCAAATAACCGCTGCAGCATACGGGCGCCTGGCAAACCTGAGAATAGCGTTCCGATACCTCAATAAGGAATCGTTCAAGACACTGTACACTGTGTATGTTAGGCCCATACTGGAGTATGCAGCACCAGTCTGGAACCCACACCTGGTCAAGCACGTCAAGAAGTTAGAGAAAGTACAAAGGTTTGCAACAAGGCTAGTCCCAGAGCTCAAGGGAATGTCGTACGAGGAAAGGTTAAGGGAAATCGGACTGACGACACTGGAGGACAGAAGGGTCAGGGGAGACATGATAACGACATACAAGATACTGCGGGGAATAGACAAGGTGGACAGAGATAGGATGTTCCAGAGAGGGGACACAGGGACAAGGGGTCACAACTGGAAGCTGAAGACTCAGACGAGTCACAGGGACGTTAGGAAGTATTTCTTCAGTCATAGAGTTGTCAGCAAGTGGAATAGCCTAGCAAGTGAAGTAGTGGAGGCAGGAACCATACATAGTTTTAAGAAGAGGTATGACAAAGCTCAGGAAGCAGAGAGAGAGAGGATCCAGTAGCGATCAGTGAAGAGGCGGGGCCAGGAGCTGAGTCTCGACCCCTGCAACCACAATTAGGTGAGTACAATTAGGTGAGTACACACACACACACACACACACACACACACACACACACACACACAAACAAACACAAACACACACACACACACACACACACACAAACAAACACACACACACACGCACACACACACACACACACACACACACACACACACACACACACACACACACACACACACACACACACACACACACACACACACACACACACACACACACACACACACACACACACACACACACAGGCCAGGATCTGTGACTCGACCCTTGCAACCACAAACAGCTGAGCACACGCGCGTGAGCACGCACGCTCAATAGTTGGAGTTTTCAAATAAATTTCAAAATGTGGCCCCTTGAGACTCATCGAGATAAAATATTTTGAAATATCACCAGTTAGTGCAGCAAAAATTATTTATATTTACTGTGGAAGACAAAAGTTGGAGCCTATGGAAAGACTTCGTAACTACTGATAACAATGTGTAAAGATCCTTGGAGGATAAAACAGCAATTAAACGATAATTATAGTCATTATGTTTAATGTACATCATCATACGATTATGCTTCATTTATTTACGATTACCATTTTTTTATTAATTTATTTTAGCTATGCGTTTAGGCAAAATTTAATAATTTTATGAACATTAAGGCACATTTTACACAAGTGAGAATTAAACACCCAAAATATTATAAGATTTAAGTTATGTGAACACTTGATGAAGAAGGAGTTTGTTGAGACTCACAGACTGAAGTCATGGTCAACATAATGTGTCAAAAAGTGATCTGTAAAATATTTAATATTTTTGAGATTAGAGGTGAAAGTTGGTTAGATCGATATCTGGCACAGATGTGAGAGTGAGGCTGGTTAATGTTGGACTCTCGTTTACACATTACTTGTTTATTCTGAATGAAATGTTAACATTAGAATTTGGCAGAAGGTTTTCCAGGTGATATCCTTCAACCAGAGAGGTAGGATGGTGAGTGGGCAGGATGGGTGGGAGAGCAGGATGGGTGGGTGGGTAGGATGGTGGGAGAGCAGGATGGGTGGGTGGGTAGGATGATGGGTGGGCAGGATGGTGGGAGAGCAGGATGGTTGGGAGAGCAGGATGGGTGGGTGGGTAGGATGGTGGGTGAGCAGGATGGGTGGGTGGGTAGGATGGTGGGAGAGCAGGATGGGTGGGTGGGTAGGATGGTGGGTGGGCAGGATGTTGGGAGAGCAGGATGGGTGGTGGGTAGGATGGTGGGTGGGCAGGATGGTGGGAGAGCAGGATGGGTGGTGGGTAGGATGGTGGGTGGGCAGGATAGTGGGAGAGCAGGATGGGTGGGTGGGTAGGATGGTGGGTGGGTAGGATGGTGGGTGGGCAGGATGGTGGGAGAGCAGGATGGGTGGGAGAGCAGAATGGTGGGAGAGCAGGATGGTGGGAGAGCAGGATGAGTGGGTGGGTAGGATGGTGGGTGGGCAGAATGGTGGGAGAGCAGGATGGGTGGGTGGGTAGGATGGTGGGTGGGTAGGACGGTGGGAGAGCAGGATGGGTGGGTGGGTAGGATGGTGGGAGAGCAGGATGGGTGGGTGGGTAGGATGATGGGTGGGCAGGATGGTGGGAGAGCAGGATGGGTGGGAGAGCAGGATGGTTGGGTGGGTAGGATGGTGGGAGAGCAGGATGGGTGGGTGGGTAGGATGGTGGGTGGGTAGGATGGTGGGAGAGCAGGATGGGTGGGTGGGTAGGATGGTGGGTGGGCAGGATATTGGGAGAGCAGGATGGGTGGGTGGGTAGGATGGTGGGTGGGCAGGATGGTGGGAGAGCAGGATGGTTGGTGGGTAGGATGGTGGGTGTGCAGGATGGTGGGAGAGCAGGATGGGAGGGTGGGTAGGATGGTGGGTGGGCAGGATGGTGGGAGAGCAGGATGGGTGGGTGGGTAGGATGGTGGGTGGGTAGGGCGGTGGGAGAGCAGGATGGGTGGGTGGGTAGGATGGTGGGTGGGTAGGGCGGTGGGAGAGCAGGATGGTGGGTGGGCAGGATGGTGGGAGAGCAGGATGGGTGGGAGAGCAGAATGGTGGGAGAGCAGGATGGTGGGAGAGCAGGATGGGTGGGTGGGTAGGATGGTGGGTGGGCAGGATGGTGGGAGAGCAGGATGGGTGGGTGGGTAGGATGGTGGGTGGGTAGGGCGGTGGGAGAGCAGGATGGGTGGGTGGGTAGGATGGTGGGTGGGCAGGATGGTGGGAGAGCAGGATGGGTGGGTGGGTAGGATGGTGGGCGGGTAGGATGGTGGGTGGGCAGGATGGTGGGAGAGCAGGATGGGTGGGAGAGCAGAATGGTGGGAGAGCAGGATGGTGGGAGAGCAGGATGGGTGGGTGGGTAGAATGGTGGGAGAGCAGGATGAGTGGGTGGGTAGGATGATGGGTGGGCAGGATGGTGGGAGAGCAGGATGGGTGGGAGAGCAGGATGGTGGGAGAGCAGGATGGTGGGAGAGCAGGATGGGTGGGAGAGCAGGATGGTGGGTGGGTAGGATGGTTGGAGAGCAGGATAGTGGGAGAGTAGGATGGTGGGAGAGCAGGAAGGTGGGAGAGCAGGATGGTGGGAGAGCAGGATGGTGAGACAGTAAGATAGGTGGGAGAGCAGGATGGTGAGAGAGCAGGATGGTGGGTGGGTAAGATGGTGGGAGAGCAGGATGGGTGGGAGAGCAGGATGGTGGGTGGGCAGGATGGTGGGTGGGCAGGATGGTGGGAGAGCAGGATGGTGGGTGCGCAGGATGGGTGGGAGAGCAGGATGGTGTGTGGGTAGGATGGTGGGTGGGCAGGATGGTGGGAAAGCAGGATGGTGGGTGGGCAGGATGGTGGGTGGGCAGGATGGTGAGAGAGCAGGATGGTGGTTGGCCAGGATGGTGGGTGGGCAGGATGGTGAGTGGGCAGGATGGTGGAAGAACAGGATGGTGGGTGGGCAGGATGGTGGGAGAGCAGGATGGTGGGTGGGCAGGATGGTGGGAGATAAGGATGGTGGGTTGGAAGTATTGTGGGAGAGCAGGATGGGTGGGAGAGCAGGATGGTGGGTGGTCAGGATGGTGGGTGGGAAGGATGGTGGGAGAGCAGGTTGGTGGGTGGGCAGGATGGGTGGGAAAGCAGGATGGTGGGTGGGTAGGATGGTGGGAGAGCAGAATGGTGGGAGAGCAGGATGGTGGGTGGGCAGGATGGTGGGTGGGCAGGATGATGGGTGGGCAGGATGGTGGGTGAGCAGGATGGTGGGAGAGCAGGATGGTGGAAGAGGAGGATGGTGGGTGGGCAGGATGGTGGTAGAGCAGGAGGGAGGGTGGGCAGGATGGTGGGAGAGCAGGATGGTGGGTGGGCAGGATGGTGGGAGATCAGGATGGCGGGTGGGCAGGATGGTGGGAGAGCAGGATGGTGGGAGAGCAGGATGGAGAGTGGGCAGGATGGTGAGAGAGCAGGATGGAGGGTGGGCAGGATGGTGGGAGAGCAGGATGGTGGGATAGCAGGATGGTGGGTGGGCAGGATGGTGGGAGAGCAGAATGGTGGGTGGGCAGGATGGTGGGAGAGCAGGATGGTGGGTGGGCAGGATGGGGGAGAGCAGGATGGTAGGTGGGCAGGATGGTGGGTGGGCAGGATGGTGGGTGGGCAGGATGGTGGGAGGGCAGGATGGTGGAAGAGCAGGATGGTGGGAGAGCAGGATGGTGGGTGGGCAGGATGGTGGGAGAGCAAGATGGTGGGTGGGCAGGATGGTGGGAGAGCAGGATGGTGGGTGGGCAGGATGGTGGGAGAGCAGGATGATGGGTGGGCAGGATGGTGGGAGAGCAAGATGGTGGGTGAGCAGGATGGTGGGAGAGCAGGATGGTGGGTGGGCAGGATGGTGGGAGAGCAGGATGATGGGTGGGCAGGATGGTGGGAGAGCATGACGGTGGGAGAGCAGGATGGTGGGAGAGCAGGATGGTGGGAGAGCAGGATGGTGGGAGAGCAGGATGGTGGGAGAGCAGGATGGTGGGAGAGCAGGATGGTGGGAGAGCAGGATGGTGGGAGAGCAGGATGGTGGGAGAGCAGGATGGTGGGAGAGCAGGATGGTGGGACAGTAAGATAGGTGGGAGAGCAGGATGGTGAGAGAGCAGGATGGTGGGTGGGTAAGATGGTGGGAGAGCAGGATGGGTGGGAGAGCAGGATGGTGGGTGGGCAGGATGGTGGGTGGGCAGGATGGTGGGAGAGCAGGATGGTGGGTGGGCAGGATGGGTGGGAGAGCAGGATGGTGTGTGGGTAGGATGGTGGGTGGGCAGGATGGTGGGAGAGCAGGATGGTGGGTGGGCAGGATGGGTGGGAGAGCAGGATGGTGTGTGGGTAGGATGGTGGGTGGGCAGGATGGTGGGAGAGCAGGATGGGTGGGTGGGTAGGATGGTGGGTGGGTAGGACGGTGGGAGAGCAGGATTGGTGGGTGGGTAGGATGGTGGGAGAGCAGGATGGGTGGGTGGGTAGGATGCTGGGTGGGCAGGATGGTGGGAGAGCAGGATGGGTGGGAGAGCAGGATGGTTGGGTGGGTAGGATGGTGGGAGAGCAGGATGGGTGGGTGGGTAGGATGGTGGGTGGGTAGGATGGTGGGAGAGCAGGCTGGGTGGGTGGGTAGGATGGTGGGTGGGCAGGATATTGGGAGAGCAGGATGGGTGGGTGGGTAGGATGGTGGGTGGGCAGGATGGTGGGAGAGCAGGATGGGTGGTGGGTAGGATGGTGGGTGGGCAGGATGTTGGGAGAGCAGGAGGGGAGGGTGGGTAGGATGGCGCGTGGGCAGGATGGTGGGAGAGCAGGATGGGTGGGTGGGTAGGATGGTGGGTGGGTAGGGCGGTGGGAGAGCAGGATGGGTGGGTGGGTAGGATGGTGGGTGGGTAGGGCGGTGGGAGAGCAGGATGGTGGGTGGGCAGGATGGTGGGAGAGCAGGATGGGTGGGAGAGCAGAATGGTGGGAGAGCAGGATGGTGGGAGAGCAGGATGGGTGGGTGGGTAGGATGGTGGGTGGGCAGGATGGTGGGAGAGCAGGATGGGTGGGTGGGTAGGATGGTGGGTGGGTAGGGCGGTGGGAGAGCAGGATGGGTGGGTGGGTAGGATGGTGGGTGGGCAGGATGGTGGGAGAGCAGGATGGGTGGGAGAGCAGAATGGTGGGAGAGCAGGATGGTGGGAGAGCAGGATGGGTGGGTGGGTAGAATGGTGGGAGAGCAGGATGAGTGGGTGGGTAGGATGATGGGTGGGCAGGATGGTGGGAGAGCAGGATGGGTGGGAGAGCAGGATTGTGGGAGAGCAGGATGGTGGGAGAGCAGGATGGGTGGGAGAGCAGGATGGTGGGTGGGTAGGATGGTTGGAGAGCAGGATAGTGGGAGAGTAGGATGGTGGGAGAGCAGGAAGGTGGGAGAGCAGGATGGTGGGAGAGCAGGATGGTGAGACAGTAAGATAGGTGGGAGAGCAGGATGGTGAGAGAGCAGGATGGTGGGTGGGTAAGATGGTGGGAGAGCAGGATGGGTGGGAGAGCAGGATGGTGGGTGGGCAGGATGGTGGGTGGGCAGGATGGTGGGAGAGCAGGATGGTGGGTGGGCAGGATGGGTGGGAGAGCAGGATGGTGTGTGGGTAGGATGGTGGGTGGGCAGGATGGTGGGAAAGCAGGATGGTGGGGGGGCCGGATGGTGGGTGGGCAGGATGGTGAGAGAGCAGGATGGTGGTTGGGCAGGATGGTGGGTGGGCAGGATGGTGAGTGGGCAGGATGGTGGAAGAACAGGATGGTGGGTGGGCAGGATGGTGGGAGAGCAGGATGGTGGGTGGGCAGGATGGTGGGAGAGCAGGATGGTGGGTGGGCAGGATGGTGGGAGAGCAGGATGGGTGGGAGAGCAGGATGGTGGGTGGGCAGGATGGTGGGTGGGCAGGATGGTGGGAGAGCAGGTTGGTGGGTGGGCATGATGGGTGGGAGAGCAGGATGGTGGGTGGGCAGGATGGTGGGTGGGCAGTATGGTGGGAGAGCAGGATGGTGGGAGGGCAGGATGGTGGGTGGGCAGGATGTGGGGTGGGCAGGATGGTGGGTGAGCAGGATGGTGGGAGAGCAGGATGGTGGAAGAGGAGGATGGTGGGTGGGCAGGATGGTGGGAGAGCAGGATGGAGGGTGGGCAGGATGGTGGGAGAGCAGGATGGTGGGTGGGCAGGATGGTGGGAGATCAGGATGGCGGGTGGGCAGGATGGTGGGAGAGCAGGATGGTGGGAGAGCAGGATGGAGAGTGGGCAGGATGGTGAGAGAGCAGGATGGAGGGTGGGCAGGATGGTGGGAGAGCAGGATGGTGGGAGAGCAGGATGGAGGGTGGGCAGGATGGTGGGAGAGCAGGATGGTGGGTGGGCAGGATGGTGGGAGAGCAGGATGGTGGGTGGGCAGGATGGGGGGAGAGCAGGATGGTAGGTGGGCAGGATGGTGGGTGGGCAGGATGGTGGGTGGGCAGGATGGTGGGAGGGCAGGATGGTGGAAGAGCAGGATGGTGGGAGAGCAGGATGGTGGGTGGGCAGGATGGTGGGAGAGCAGGATGGTGGGTGGGCAGGATGGTGGGAGAGCAGGATGGTGGGTGGGCAGGATGGTGGGAGAGCAGGATGATGGGTGGGCAGGATGGTGGGAGAGCAAGATGGTGGGTGAGCAGGATGGTGGGAGAGCAGGATGGTGGGTGGGCAGGATGGTGGGAGAGCAGGATGATGGGTGGGCAGGATGGTGGGAGAGCATGACGGTGGGAGAGCAGGATGGTGGGAGAGCAGGATGGCGGGAGAGCAGGATGGTGGGAGAGCAGGATGGTGGGAGAGCAGGATGGTGGGAGAGCAGGATAGTGGGAGAGTAAGATGGTGGGAGAGCAGGATGATGGGAGAGCAGGATGGTGGGAGAGCAGGATGGTGGGACAGTAAGATAGGTGGGAGAGCAGGATGGTGAGAGAGCAGGATGGTGGGTGGGTAAGATGGTGGGAGAGCAGGATGGGTGGGAGAGCAGGATGGTGGGTGGGCAGGATGGTGGGTGGGCAGGATGGTGGGAGAGCAGGATGGTGGGTGGGCAGGATGGGTGGGAGAGCAGGATGGTGTGTGGGAAGGATGGTGGGTGGGCAGGATGGTGGGAAAGCAGGATGGTGGGTGGGCAGGATGGTGGGAGAGCAGGATGGTGTGTGGGAAGGATGGTGGGTGGGCAGGATGGTGGGAAAGCAGGATGGTGGGTGGGCAGGATGGTGGGTGGGCAGGATGGTAAGAGAGCAGGATGGTGGGTGAGCAGGATGGTGAGTGGGCAGGATGGTGGGTGGGCAGGATGGTGGGAGAGCAGGATGGTGGAAGAGCAGGATGGTGGGTGGGCAGGATGGTGGGAGAGCAGGATGGTGGGTGGGCAGGATGGTTGGAGAGCAGGATGGTGGGTGGGCAGGATGGTGGGAGAGCAGGATGGGTGGGAGAGCAGGATGGTGGGTGGGCAGGATGGTGGGTGGGCAGGATGGTGGGAGAGCAGGATGGTGGGTGGGCAGGATGGGTGGGAGAGCAGGATGGTGGGTGGGTAGGCTGGTGGGTGGGCAGAATGGTGGGAGAGCAGGATGGTGGGTGGGCAGGATGGTGGGTGGGCAGGATGATGGGAGAGCAGGATGGTGGGTGGGCAGGATGATGGGTGGGCAGGATGGTGGGTGAGCAGGATGGTGGGAGAGCAGGATGGTGGAAGAGGAGGATGGTGGGTGGGCAGGATGGTGGGAGAGCAGGATGGTGGGTGGGCAGGATGGTGGGAGAGCAGGATGGTGGGAGAGCAGGATGGCGGGAGAGCAGGATGGTGGGAGAGCAGGATGGCGGGAGAGCAGGATGGTGGGAGAGCAGGATGGTGGGAGAGCAGGATGATGGGTAAGCAGGATGATGGATGGTTTTCATATACCATTATCCCATGTTTAACTTTTGTTCATATAATTTAATAGAACATTAAAGTCTTATTTGTCCCAATCTTTCCAAGAATATAAGTTTTTTTTATATTTCTAGCATCTTATTAGCGCGAGGGGGAAGCATATTTTATTAGAAGTTAAACATGAATATAAGCTGTGTACGTGACGATGTTCTGTGGGTCATCCTGTCTTTGTAAATGCTATTTAAAAGCCATTAAAACACGTTTCAAGGAAGTCCTGCTATCAATGTTATTTTTTTTTCTTTACTGTAATTGTTATTAATGGCTTCTTTATTGTTATTATCCTTAATGATTTCTTTCCCTGACCGCTTTTTGGGTTTATGTAAATGAACCACTACTAACAATGATACTAATGATTCAAGTGTTGTAAATGGTTCACCTGCTGTAGTTTACCTGTTGTCAATGTTCTTAGTGGTTCACCTGCTGTAGATATTGGTTCTTTGGGAGCTTATGATATCCAAAATAAAGTATCTTCCAAAATTCTCAAAATTAGAAAGTACTGAAGAAATATTCAGGGGCTGTTGGTTTGTTTTACGGGTTATCTTGGGTGTGAAGGGTTTTTGAGTAGTTGCTTGATTTGGATAAACGAAGAGGTTGGTATACGGAACTTAGGTTGAATGAAGTTGCTTGATTTGGATAAACGAAGAAGTTGGTAGACGGAACTTAGGTTGAATGAAGTTGCTTGATTTGGATAAACGAAGAAGTTAGTAGACGGAACTTAGGTTGAATGAAGTTGCTTGATTTGGATAAACGAAGAAGTTAGTAGATGGAACTTAGGTTGAATGAAGTTGCTTGATTTGGATAAACGAAGAGGTTGGTATACGGAACTTAGGTTGAATGAAGTTGCTTGATTTGGATAAACGAAGAAGTTGGTAGACGGAACTTAGGTTGAATGAAGTTGCTTGATTTGGATAAACGAAGAAGTTAGTAGACGGAATTTAGGTTGAATGAAGTTGCTTGATTTGGATAAACGAAGAAGTTGGTAGACGGAATTTAGGTTGAATGAAGTTGCTTGATTTGGATAAACGAAGAAGTTGGTAGACGGAATTTAGGTTGAATGAAGTTGCTTGATTTGGATAAACGAAGAAGTTGGTAGACGGAACTTGGGTTGAATGAGGCCTCAGTGTTATTATTAACGACTCATATGATGACATAAATTGAGATGGCAAAGGAGAGGCTCAGAGCTATAGCACAACACTGGTAGAGGGTGTGATCCAGTTCAATTAAAATGTAGGTGTGACACAACACAGTGAAAGGAATATTCAGGTTTACACTTTGTAGTTAATTTTTAGATATAAAATTTCCCACCCTTCTGTAATGGAGTTGCTAAGAGCGAGATGCTCAGGTCAAAATTAAATTTCAGAAATTCTTTTTTTTTGTGAGGCCAGATGTTATTCGTCGGAGCACAAGTGTTGCATATGCTTGATAAAAACAAATATGGAACCATCCCTCAGGTGTTGAGGGTCCGTCATGAAGTAAGGACCCATCTATTATGCAAGATACTGCAGTGTTGTAAAATATAAAAATAGTGGTTTAATGTATAAGTGTGAAAAAACGCTCCGCATTGAACAGCAAACAGACGTGTTTTAAACTTAGTCAGTTGAGTGTACAGGCGACTGACTGGGAGAAGTGTGTTAGGAAGTGTCGAGAGAAGAGTTGTTGAAGTAACTTGTAATTGTGTTTGGTTAAGTACGGATGGGGGGTACTTTATGCAAGTTTTAGGTTATAAGTTGTTTGAGGGAATGTTTTATTTTTGTAATCTTGGTTTGGTCCCAGCTTTGAGCAAGGCCCTAGTTTTATATGGGGTTTAAGTGACTAGTGGAAGGGCAGAAATGGTTACACTTTTACCAGCAGGCTGGAAGACGGCAAAGAATGGCGATCTACAGGTGCCATTAATATTTTATTATTTAGTGGCCTAATAACTTGTATGGGATTAGTACTTGGTTTGATTGAAACAAAATATGACCTAATTTTAAATAACTAGTAGCAGTGTTCTGGTGAGTTTTGTTTTGTGTGGGATATAAAATATAGCGAGTCTTGTGAAATGTGGTGGAGGCAGGTTTTGTATATATATATATATATATATATATATATATATATATATATATATATATATATATATATATATATATATATATATATATATATATATATATATATATATATATATATATATATATATATATATATATATATATATATATACTGTTAAAAGATCTATATTTTTATAAAGGTGAGTTTATCTGTTCTTCCTGATAATCAAGCTAAGGTGTAATAAGGATAATGACCATCAGTTAAGCACTTTTTGTGAAGCTTCAAGTGTGGCCCTAGAGTGGTATGTTTTTTAATTTTTTATATACCCCCATAACAAGGCTTTAAACTCCATGGCGCCAGGTTAAATACGTAAGTATAAATGGGTAACAATCGTTCAAGTGTCATGGAGGAGGCATGCAACCACCGTTCATCACTATATACCAATAATTTTGTATTAACGCTACTCAAATATCGAAATAATAAACATTTTCAGAAATATTCCTAACACAGTTCATCACGCAAGAAATTTTGTTGATTGATGATCAAGCAACCAATCATCTTTCATTTCAAAAGTCGACGAAGCAAAATATTGGTTTGTTACTGGGGGATAAACCAGCCAATACATTCTCATCTGTCTCGATAAACGATTCATAGTTCACTTAAGTAGGGATATCACTTGTCACATTTGGCTTTTTTTCATCCAGCGACTATGCTCCTCCTCTGAAAATATCATTCTTGCCTAATCGGCTCTATTTTTTTCGAAGAAAAAAAAAAACCAGGAGAGCAAGCTTTTATTGAGAAAACATTTCGCTCTGTGAACAGCTCTATCAAGTCAATCAATGGATAAAAGCTCTGCGTAGCTGCAGTCTCTGACACACTGGGTACAAAGGCGTACTGACAAACAGAAATGAAAAAAAAAAAAACGCAGGTAGAGAGTACGTTATTATCGGGACAATGTGTCACAAAGTAACGACGAGATGCATACAAACATTAAAATTAAATATGGTGTGTTTTCTAAGAAATAAGCTAAGACCAGTGGTTGGAAATATTTTCTAACGGTAGTATATTAGTCATATGTACTCGCTAATATCACACTCAATGTACATTTTATGTACACTCAACAAATTACTCAGAGGTATTTCCAGGGTAGAGTAATCTAAGACGCATAGATAAATTCAAGGACAGAGAAAGCAAAGAAGCACAGATATATTCCAGGGCAAAGTAAATCAAGAAGTACAGAGGTATTCCAGAGCAGAGAAAACCAGGAAGTACAAAGGTATTCCAGAGAAGTGAAAGTCATGAAGTATAGAGGTATTCCAGAGAAGAGAAAGTCAAGAAATACAGAGGTATTCCAGAGCAGAGAAAGCCAGAAAGTACAGAGGTATTCCAGAGAAGTGAAAGTCAAGAAGTACAAGGGTGTTCCAGAGAAGAGAAAATCAAGAAGTACAAGGGTATTCCAGAGAAGAGAAAGTCAAAAAGTACAGAGGTATTCCAGGGTGGAAAAGTCCCTGAAACACACAGCGATAGCCTTCATTCAGGCTGCTGCATCTGCTGCTGTTTCCGCTGCTTCTTCTCATATTGCTGTTGTTTTTCCTATTTCTCTGGTTTCTGCTGTTGTTTATCATGTTCTGCTGTTCTTTCTCTTGTTTCTGAAGTTCTTATTGCTGTTGCTGTTTCTACTTGCGTTGTAGCAGTTGTTATAATTACAGCTGCTGTTGTTATTATTGTTGGTATTTTGTTTATGTTGTTATATTGCTGATGTTATCATTATTATTATTGTTCCCGATTATGGTGCTTTTGATATTGTTTGTTGATGCTGTAGTTGATTTGCTGCTGTTACTGTTGTTGCCTAAGTTGTTGACATGGTTGTTTCTGCTGCTGGTGATATTGCTGTTGTTTTTGCTGTTAGTACTGCTCTTAGTGTTATAACACCTTCTACTTCTGCTGCTCTTAGTGTTATTGTTCACTCTTTTGGTGCTGCAACTGCTTGTGTTGGTGCTATTACTGATGGGTGTATTGCTGCTGGTGCTATTACTAATGGATGTGTTGCTGTTGTTGTTATTAGTGATGGATGTGCTGCTGTTAGTGCTTTTACTGAGTGATGTGCTGCTGTTGGTGCTGTTACTAAGTGATGTGCTGCTATTAGTGCTGTTACTGATGGATGTGCTGCTGTTGATGCTGCTGCTGGTGACTAGATAGTAATCCGAGGAGCTCGACAACAGCCTCAGAAGAGCATTTTACTCAAACTTGAGTAATAAAACACAATGAAGCCATTTTCTAGTGATTGAACACCAGCCGGGGCGTTGAGAGGGTCACAGCTTGGCGGTAATGGCCGACAAGCTGGAAGCTGCCACCAGCAGCTTAAGCCAAGTCTGGAAATAAAACTTGTCGGTGTGACGTTATGGTTCAGTGATATTTAACCCTCCGAGACGAGCGTTAAATATTAAGGTGACAGAATGTAAGTACAAATGATGACTGTAAAAGAAAAACAAATTAGGCTAAAATAACCCATGAAATTTTACACTTCTGTCAAAACTCGGTTTGACTTGTCGATAAAAATCTTTCGTTCAGTACAATTGTTACTACATACGTCTAGCAGTCAACTTGCCAATTAGTAAACGAATCAATTCTAAAATTGATAATCCAAAGAGCCAATCAATGAATGAAGGAAATAGTTTATCAGTCAGTCAATCGAATAATCAATAAATCAAACAGCCAATCAATCAGTAAAACACAGCAACTAATTAAACATTCACCCTCTGTAATTTATAAATCAAGAAACCAACTAATCAGGCAACCACCGAGTCCACCAACCACTCAATGAAGCAATCTCCTTCTCCGAGCTGAACCAATTTGTGTGACACATGGGGAACGTTTCAACAAGAAATGTCTGACTCATGATTCAAAAACCAGTCTTGATCACTGCTCTGGATGACTGACTCTCAAGGAGACTCCTGATTTGTTGGAGAAGTTGAGGCTTTCAGCCAATCACCGCGCTTGATGACTGACGCTCCAATAGGCCCTTGATTGGTCGAGGAAGTTGAGGCTTTGAGCCAATCACTGCTATCAATAACTGACCCTTCAAGGAGGCTTCTGATTGTTCGGGGAAGTTGGATCTTTCATTCAAGCACCACCCTAGTTAACTGACGTTTCAGGAGGCACCTGATTGTTCGGGAAAGCTGAGGCTTTAAGACAGTCACCGTTCTGAATGACTAATGTTCCCGGAGGTCCCTGATTGGTCAAAGAAATCTAGGCTTTAAGCCAGTCATAATGCTGCCAATTGCCGACAACAACATTGGCAATAAACAAAGCACGTGTTCCTTTAGAACCACCATTTAGTTCCTCCTCAGCCACTAGAGCGATTCCCACAATTCCACCATCATGCTCCCCTTTAAACTACAATCGAGACCCTTCTCTGCTGTGTCGCCACTCCGGGCCTCAGATAGGAAAACTTTTACAATAAAATTAATTTCTCTCGTCTGTGGCTCCCAAGGAGCAAGAAAAGGGGCCCGCGACACCTGATATTCTAAGATGATAGTATCGGGCCCGGAGTTCGTGCTACTTGATGCCTCCGACGATAGTAACGATTCCTTAAAGGAACAACTTCCATTAATAGCACTTGTATGACTGCGTTTGAATTTGAACTATTAATTTGAATAGTACATATTTCGCGATACTGGCTCTGATAGAATGATTTTATAGCCATGGCTCTGACTGTAAGGTTGACAGTTAAATAGTAGTCTGTCATTCGTTCTCGTATAAATATGAACTGGTGCTTCAAGCACGCACATGCACACACTGACGCACTGATTCATACACAAAAGCACGCTCACGCACCGATACATGCTCGCACCCTGATAATAAAATCCGTCCAGCTATGCAACATGAACCATTATTCAGTAACTCATTGAGTGGTGTTCAAGACAGCACTTTAACAGCGTAAAGAAATACATCTCAGTCTATCTTAACAGAGGGTGACACCAGGATCCCAGTTTCCTGCTGTCAACTGTGTGGATTAATGATCAACCCAGTATTCAGTACCTTCAGTAATTTTTGGCTTTTATATTGATTTTGCATTTCGAAAGACGGAAAAACATTATATATGCTCAAACGCTGTTCGTTTTACTGCATAAATTAAATTTTTATTCGAATTAACATCAAATGGAAAAGTTTGAACAGTACAATACATTTCTCAAAAGAGAAATAAAAATTTAACAATCTTTCATTACTTAGGGACACTGACGTTGCCCCAAGCTAATTTTCTTCCAAGACGTCTTATTGAATGTTTAAAGAGGATATTTCTGGGACCGGGTAGCTGTGCCTGCACATCGACCTTTTTTTTTTTTTACACTCCGTCTTCTAGTTCTTTATTTCTTACGTATCTTCTTTAAATAATATTTTTTTTTCCGATAAATACAGTGTCCTTACATCCCTTTACTCACATCCAAGTATCATTACCTTAAATCACATATATTTACAGATATTTGCGTATCGTCATCGTCACCTTAAACCACACATATTTACAAATATACAAGTATCATCGTCAAACATCACATATATTTACACATACCCACATACTGTCGCATCTGCTCACATAAATTTACACATATTCAGATACGGTAATTGTATTTGATCTCACAATGAAATTCCTTTGGTGTAGACTAGTCGCTCATGATCCAAGGAAGTGGACCTCTTCCCTGAAATCGAACCTGATTGCTTCCCATGCCCTTGTGCTGTGCGAGTAATATGGGTTTAGCGCTTTGCTCATGGTGACAATAATAATAATAATACATCACAGTTGGTCTGATACCATTCATTGCAAATACCTTTTACTTTTACTGTTGTGTACAATCTTCACTACTGTTTACAATCATCACTATTTACAATCTTCGCTACAGTTTACAATCTTCACTAGTTATAACCTTCACTACTGTTTACAATCTTCACTAGTTACAACCTTTGCTTCTGTTTGCAATCTTCACTATTTACAACCTTCACTACTGTTTACAATCTTCACTAGTTACAACCTTCACTACTGTTTACAATCTTCACTAGTTACAACCTTCGCTTCTGTTTGCAATCTTCAGAACTGCTTACAATCTTCACTACTGTTCACCTTCCCTGCTATTTGCAATCTTTGTTACTGTTTACAATCTTCACTACAGTTTACAATCGCAAATCTGGTTACCACTCAGCATTTATCGCTCCGAAATATACACTACTTTGCTGCTGAGACTTGCTTCTGTGTCTCACACTTCTCCGTACCCATCTCACCTGCATCAGGTTGTCACTCACTGCCCATTATAACATTCAAGAGTCTCCCATAACAGGCTCATTTAGGTCCTCTACATTGGACTATACTAAAACGACACTGGTCATTGTTAATTCTTCTCACTGAGACGAGAGACAAATGCGTGAGATGAGAGAAAGATAGTGTGGGATATACAGCAAGGCAAGTTTGTGATTTAACTCCAATCTGTGAGACATGAAATAAACGGGGTAATTGGAGAACATTAAAGAATAAATAAACACATTTCATAATATCATTCTAACATATTAAATGAAATGCCCTTCATCTTTTATGATAGTCTCTGTTACCTCCCCATTTCCCTTAACCTTCCATCCATGTGAATAATTCTTAAAAGAACTACAACCAATATTTATTTCTAGAGTGGCTGAAGCTGTAAAAGAAGTGTTGCTGGCGCAACCTGTAATTCTTAGCAGGAAGTACTCAGCTTTAAACTTTGCCAATATAAAACTTTTTCCCTTTGATCAAGAGTTTGCCCTCTTAGTTTGAGTGTAGTTGCTCTCTTTTTATGCCTTGATTCTTTGTCTCAAGCAAATATATTGAACTTCTTTCGCAATCCAGTCAGGGGAACGGAGGTATACAAGAGCGTGGATGTGAGACCAAATATTTCGTCTCCACAACGGGAAACATCCTGCATCACCAACAATCTGACTGGTAAGAGAGTGGACTGGTATTAGTAATGAGTATCGAGCTTCTAACGTTCTTTGAGTTGAATAATCCACACGGGTTTAGAGCTTAAATGAAATTCAGTACAATACAACCTAAAATGTATTAAATTTACATATAAGCAAAGTAAAAATTTATATTTGTTATAAATCTTCGAAAATCGTCGGTGAAGAGGCGGGGCCAGGAGCTGAGTCTCGACCCCTGCAAACATAATTAGGTAAGTACAATTAGGTGAGTACACGATGGAAATAAATGGTATAAAATACCATAAATGGAATAAAATGGTATAAAATACCCACTGTGTGGACGAAACGTAATCAATAAAGGTTCACATTATACTGCATATGTGTTTATATTTCCTAGGTGAGTACACACACACACACACACACACACACACACACACACACACACACACACACACACACATATATATATATACATATATATATATATATATATATATATATATATATATATATATATATATATATATATATATATATATATATATATATATATATATATATTTATTATCATTATTATCACACTGGCCGATTCCCACCAAGGCAGGGTGGCCCGAAAAAGAAAAACTTTCACCATCATTCACTCCATCACTGTCTTGCCAGAAGGGTGCTTTACACTACAGTTTTTAAACTGCAACATTAACACCCCTCCTTCAGAGTGCAGGCACTGTACTTCCCATCTCCAGGACTCAAGTCCGGCCTGCCGGTTTCCCTGAACCCCTTCATAAATGTTACTTTGCTCACACTCCAACAGCACGTCAAGTATTAAAAACCATTTGTCTCCATTCACTCCTATCAAACACGCTCACGCATACCTGCTGGAAGTCCAAGCCCCTCGCACACAAAACCTCCTTTACCCCCTCTCTCCAACCTTTCCTAGGCCGACCCCTACCCCGCCTTCCTTCAGCTACAGACTGATACACTCTTGAAGTCAATCTGTTTCGCTCCATTCTCTCTACATGTCCGAACCACCTCAACAACCCTTCCTCAGCCCTCTGGACAACAGTTTTGGTAATCCCGCACCTCCTGCTAACTTCCAAACTACGAATTCTCTGCATTATATTCACACCACACATTGCCCTCAGACATGACATCTCCACTGCCTCCAGCCTTCTCCTCACTGCAACATTCATCACCCATGCTTCACACCCATATAAGAGCGTTGGTAAAACTATACTCTCATACATTCCCCTCTTTGCCTCCAAGGACAAAGTTCTTTGTCTCCACAGACTCCTAAGTGCACCACTCACTCTTTTTCCCTCATCAATTTTATGATTCACCTCATCTTTCATAGACCCATCCGATGACACGTCCACTCCCAAATATCTGAATACATTCACCTCCTCCATACTCTCTCCCTCCAATCTGATATTCAATCTTTCATCACCTAATCTTTTTGTTATCCTCATAACCTTACTCTTTCCTGTATTCACCTTTAATTTTCTTCTTTTGCACACCCTACCAAATTCATCCACCAATCTCTGCAACTTCTCTTCAGAATCTCCCAAGAGCACAGTGTCATCAGCAAAGAGCAACTGTGACAACTCCCACTTTGTGTGTGATTCTTTATCTTTTAACTCCACGCCTCTTGTCAAGACCCTCGCATTTACTTCTCTTACAACCCCATCTATAAATATATTAAACAACCATGGTGACATCACACATCCTTGTCTAAGGCCTACTTTTACTGGGAAATAATTTCCCTCTTTCCTACATACTCTAACTTGAGCCTCACTATCCTCGTAAAAACTCTTCACTGCTTTCAGTAACCTACCTCCTACAACATACACTTGCAACATCTGCCACATTGCCCCCCTATCCACCCTGTCATACGCCTTTTCCAAATCCATAAATGCCACAAAGACCTCTTTAGCCTTATCTAAATACTGTTCACTTATATGTTTCACTGTAAACACCTGGTCCACACACCCCCTACCTTTCCTAAAGCCTCCTTGTTCATCTGCTATCCTATTCTCCGTCTTACTCTTAATTCTTTCAATAATAACTCTACCATACACTTTACCAGGTATACTCAACAGACTTATCCCCCTATAATTTTTGCACTCTCTTTTATCCCCTTTGCCTTTATACAAAGGAACTATGCATGCTCTCTGCCAATCCCTAGGTACCTTACCCTCTTCCATACATTTATTAAATAATTGCACCAACCACTCCAAAACTATATCCCCACCTGCTTTTAACATTTCTATCTTTATCCCATCAATCCCGGCTGCCTTACCCCCTTTCATTTTACCTACTGCCTCACGAACTTCCCCCACACTCACAACTGGGTCTTCCTCACTCCTACAAGATGTTATTCCTCCTTGTCCTATACACGAAATCACAGCTTCCCTATCTTCATCAACATTTAACAATTCCTCAAAATATTCCCTCCATCTTCCCAATACCTCTAACTCTCCATTTAATAACTCTCCTCTCCTATTTTTAACTGACAAATCCATTTGTTCTCTAGGCTTTCTTAACTTGTTAATCTCACTCCAAAACTTTTTCTTATTTTCAACAAAATTTGTTGATAACATCTCACCCACTCTCTCATTTGCTCTCTTTTTACATTGCTTCACCACTCTCTTAACCTCTCTCTTTTTCTCCATATACTCTTCCCTCCTTGCATCACTTCTACTTTGTAAAAACTTCTCATATGCTAACTTTTTTTCCCTTACTACTCTCTTTACATTATCATTCCACCAATCGCTCCTCTTCCCTCCCGCACCCACTTTCCTGTAACCACAAACTTCTGCTGAACACTCTAACACTACATTTTTAAACCTACCCCATACCTCTTCGACCCCATTGCCTATGCTCTCATTAGCCCATCTATCCTCCAATAGCTGTTTATATCTTACCCTAACTGCCTCCTCTTTTAGTTTATAAACCTTCACCTCTCTCTTCCCTGATGCTTCTATTCTCGTTGTATCCCATCTACCTTTCATTCTCAGTGTAGCTACAACTAGAAAGTGATCTGATATATCTGTGGCCCCTCTATAAACATGTACATCCTGAAGTCTACTCAACAGTCTTTTATCTACCAATACATAATCCATCAAACTACTGTCATTTCGCCCTACATCATATCTTATATACTTATTTATCCTCTTTTTCTTAAAATATGTATTACCTATAACTAAACCCCTTTCTATACAAAGTTCAATCAAAGGGCTCCCATTATCATTTACACCTGGCACCCCAAACTTACCTACCACACCCTCTCTAAAAGTTTCTCCTACTTTAGCATTCAGGTCCCCTACCACAATTACTCTCTCACTTGGTTCAAAGGCTCCTATACATTCACTTAACATCTCCCAAAATCTCTCTCTCTCCTCTGCATTCCTCTCTTCTCCAGGTGCATACACGCTTATTATGACCCACTTCTCGCATCCAACCTTTACTTTAATCCTCATAATTCTTGAATTTACACATTCATATTCTCTTTTCTCCTTCCATAACCGATCATTTAACGTTACTGCTACCCCTTCCTTTGCTCTAACTCTCTCAGATACTCCAGATTTAATCCCATTTATTTCCCCCCACTGAAACTCTCCTACCCCCTTCAGCTTTGTTTCGCTTAGGGCCAGGACATCCAACTTCTTTTCATTCATAACATCAGCAATCATCTGTTTCTTGTCATCCGCACTACATCCACGCACATTTAAGCATCCCAGTTTTATAAAGTTTTTCTTCTTCTCTTTTTTAGTGTCTACAGGAGAAGGGGTTACTAGCCCATTGCTCCCGGCATTTCAGTCGTCTCATACGACACGCATGGCTTACGGAGGAAAGATTCTTTTCCACTTCCCCATGGACAATAGAAGAAATAAAGAAGAACAAGAGCTATTTAGAAAAAGGAGAAAAACCTAGATGTATGTATATATATATGCATGTGCGTGTCTGTGAAGTGTGACCAAAGTGTAAGTAGGAGTAGTAAGATATCCCTGTTATCTAGCGTGTTTATGAGACAGAAAAAGAAACCAGCAATCCTACCATCATGCAAAACAGTTACAGGTTTCTGTTTCACAGTCATCTGGCAGAACGGTAGTACTTCCCTGGGTGGTTGCTGTCTACCAACCTACTACCTATATGTATATATATATATATATATATATATATATATATATATATATATATATATATATATATATATATATATATATATATATATATATATATATATATATATATATATATATATATATATATATATATGTATATGCAAAACAACCACTGTGAAAGAATAGAGAAATTCCAAGCGCTTTGGAAAAAAAAATTCCAAAAAGTTTTTTTACTGTATCAAGATTTTTTAATACAACTTTAATATTAAAAGTCTTAAGAAGAGAAGGCAAATCAACCAAGTTTTCATGGTAAGGGAGAACCAACATATGTTTAGTTGAATAAGGCTGGTTGTCCCTTTTTGGATTGTAAAAAGTATTTCTAGCAACTTTAAAAGATTTATCAATTACATTTCTTGGGTATTTCATATCATTACCTATTTCATAAATTTTGGATATTTCCTCATCTATGAACTCTAAAAATTTATGAAATAGGTAATGATTTGAAATACCCAAGAAATGTAATTGATAAATCTTTTAAAGTTGCTAGAAATACTTTTTGTAATCCAAAAAGGGACAACCAGCCTTATTCAACTAAAAATATGTTGGTTCTCCTTTACCATGAAAACTTGGTTGATATGCCTTCTCTTCTTAAGACTTTTAATATTAAAGTTGTATTAAAAAATCTTGATACAGTAAAAAAACTTTTGATAAAGAATTCCCCCCAAAATGCTGATGGATGTGTCTATAAGATTCCTTGTAAAATTTGCGATGAAGTTTATTACGGTCAAACTGGTAAAAATCTCGAACTAAGATTAAAACAACATAAATATAGCATTAGAACCGGACAAGATTCCAATGCTATATTTATTCATGTAAGTGATTTTAACCATCCAATTGAATTTCAAAAAGTTGAGAAAGTAGTGGTTGTTTTGCATATTCTGAAATCACCTGTTTACTGTGATCTTATTGCATATATATATATATATATATATATATATATATATATATATATATATATATATATATATATATAGATATAGATAGAGTCAAACTGTCTGTTTTCTCATCAATGTTTTTGAGAGCTTTACGAATTTGTAGTCCTGAGTTCATAGATGAGGAAATATCCAAAATTTATGAAATAGGTAATGATTTAAAATACCCAAGAAATGTAATTGATAAATCTTTTAAAGTTGCTAGGAACACTTTTTATAATCCAAAAAAGGGCAACCAGCCTTATTCAACTAAAAATATGTTGGTTCTCCCTTACCATGAAAACTTGGTTGATATGCCTTCTCTTCTTAAGACTTTTAATATTAAAGTTGTATTCAAAAATCTTGATACAGTAAAAAAACTTTTGATTAAGAATTCCCCCCAAAATACTGATGGATGTGTCTATAAGATTCCTTGTAAAATTTGCGATAAAGTTTATTACGGTCAAACTGGTAAAAATCTCGAACTAAGATTAAAACAACATAAATATAGCATTAGAACTGGACAAGATTCCAATGCTCTATTTATTCATGTAAGAGATTTTAACCATCCAATTGATTTTCAAAAAGTTGAGAAAGTAGTATCAAGCAAGTCCATGGTCGACAGGAATATAATTGAATCTTGTTTCATAAAAAGCAGTTTTGACAATAATATGAATATTTCCTTTGGTTTATATAAATTAGATCCATTTATAATTAATAGAATTTGGGTAGAATTTAATAATACACTGGACAAATAAATAGCTTGGGGGTGAGTTTTGCAAAGGACCTGTCCAAGTTGGCTCGCCGCGCGTCACGTGTTTAACCGTTGTGGGATCTGATAGTGAGGTGCTGGCCGACCCCTTATATAGCTTCCTTGGATGCTTCACTTTCATAGTTCCTTGATAATGTGAGTAGTCACGAAAGCGCTTGGAATTTCTCTATTCTTTCAGAGTGGTTGTTTTGCATATTTTGAAATCACCTGTTTACTGTGATCTTATTGCATATATATATATATATATATATATATATATATATATATATATATATATATATATATATATATATATATATATATATATATATATATATATATATATATATATATATATATATATATATATATATATATATATATATATATATATATAGTGCAGAAAATTCTGAATTTTCCTAAATCCAACATGTGTAAATTTGAATTGTGTAATAAAATGTGATGCTGATTTCACCCATTCGAGAAATTTTGAGGGGGGGGGTGTAGAACAGCTGCTGAGTGACGCAGACGGAGGAAGTTATTTGTAATTAGTGAGCACTGGTTGTCTCGGAAATTCTGCTAATAATCCAAAGTCTTCCGAGCCAGATTGGGGACTTTCGGCCTGAATTTTTAATTAGGAACCCGTGTTAATGTCTCCTGCTGAAGAATTGGGACAGGAAATTTCCGGGACCTTAAGAATTACGTGTGAATGGCGGAAGATAAGGGATATGACCATCACTCACAGGGAAGTGCACCATTAGTCCTTGCATTTAGACCTCTAACTGGCCAGTGTAGGGTCTAGGTGTCAGGCAGGTGTTGTGGTGTGATCCATCTACAGTAATTAAATAGTAAGTGGTAATACGAATTTCTTTTGTGTACCCAGCAAGCCTAATCATATACAATCCACAATTTTTATTTACCAGAGAAACTGGTTTTAATATTGTAATTATTAATTTAATGTCAGGTCTAGCTTTTTGTGATACGGGTAGGGAATGGGCTTCGAGGGAATGACAGTTCACCGACCTGCTATGACTAAGTCCCACTTACCTCACCCAAATTGCTTCCAGGTAATATTTCACGTAATGCCCTGTAAATCTCCTGCTGGTGATTTGCTCAAATAATAGTAACTCACAATATATATATATATATATATATATATATATATATATATATATATATATATATATATATATATATATATATATATATATATATATATATATATGTCGTGCCTAATAGGTAAAACTGGTCAATTAGCGAGAACTTTTATAAAATTAAGTCCTTTCTAAAATTTTCTCTTTTACGTTTAAAGATATATTTTTTTCATTAATGTTAATGTAAAAATTTATAATTTTGCACCAAAAGAATCTTAGAAAACTTACCTAACCTTATTATAACAAGCACTTTATTTTAGCCCAACCCAACAAAATATATTTTAGATATGTTTGCAATAATTTAATACTAAACAAACACAGTGAAATATATTTTTTTCGTTAGGTTCAGAATGATTTTTGCGAAATTATTGCATACACAAATTTTCGCTTGTCTTATATGGCAAGTTGACCGTTGCTATTTAAGCCAAGATCGCAAGTTTTACATATTCGGCGCGATATATATATATATATATATATATATATATATATATATATATATATATATATATATATATATATATATATATATATATATATATATATATATATATATATATATATATATATATATATATATATATATATATATATATATTTATATATATATATATGCAAGGAATTCGCGAGAGCATGCGAAATATACACAAACACTGATCTCTGGCTGAAGGAGACTCGAACCTACGAACCTTAGGACAAGGTATGCAGTGCTTTACCAATCTACCCACACTGGACAATACCTTGGCGTGTAGCATGCGCTACACGCCAAGGTATTGTCCAGTGTGGGTAGATTGGTAAAGCACTGCGTACCTTGTCCTAAGGTTCGTAGGTTCGAGTCTCCTTCAGCCAGAGATCAGTGTTTATATATATATATATATATATATATATATATATATATATATATATATATATATATATATATATATATATATATATATATATATATATACATGCAGGACAAGTCACGGGGGGGGGTGGAAAGCTTTAGCTCAAGTACTTTCACACTTCTCAGTGCGTCATCAGGAGCTGTGCAATGTTGCAAGGGAGCAACCAAAGCAGGGAGAGAGGTCTCAGAATAGCGTATGTGTCATTGGCCACAGTTACCCTTAGATTGGGTTAGTGGTCGGTGCCAACCCCACCCTACCATCATCCCCCCACTACCCATGAAAAAGAAAATAAAAGAGCGCATGTAGCATATGAGTTGCAGGACACGAATATAGTGTCTCAGTTAGTAATGACAGTGAAGGAATGGCCTTGTTCATACGAGAGACGCATTACCTAGAACCAACATATCTCGTCCAAGCTGGCTGTTTCACGAGGTTAGTGCAGCTTCAACCAGGCGAGTCCCTTATACAGCCGTGTTCCAAGTCTCCCAGGCTCTGTCAGGGCACACACTTACTTGATGCTCTTTCCTGATGACTAGGGTGGACTTAGACTGATAGCGGGACCTGGGGTCGCTATACTGTCATGAACAGAGAAAGTATAGTACTACTACGCGCTGAAGATGCTCTTTTCGTATTCCCAACTATCTAACTCTCTGATAAGAAGGAAATATTACGCTTCGCTCTAAAAATAGTCTCTTAATAATAGTTTTCTCTAAACAGTCTAAACAGTGTTCATCGAAGTTTTTCGGAGAGAGAACCTTGCATTTATTGACCTACATCTGCTTTGCGTTTCATGAAATGCAGTACAATCTTGACTTCAGAACTGATTTATAGCAGAATTTTATGGTTCTTCAACAAAATATTTTACACTTAGCTGGGATCAAGAGTGTAAAAGTTTGCTCTCTACTGTACTAACTGTGCTTGATCTAATCAAGAATTGTTAGTACACATAATAAACATCTAATATTTCAAGCACAGAAAGCTAGGAGAGTTAATATTTCAAAGGGAACGAGATGTACCGACATTCCATAGAAAACTGCATGCGCTAAAATATAGAAAATTAAGTGAACCAATGTATCATAGAAATCAAGATGCATTAACATATCATAGAAAACTAGTGAATTAAATAACAAAAAAGGCACAATACCGTGACTGGAAGGATACACAGATAACCCGCACATAAAAGAGAGAAGCTTACGACGACGTTTCGGTCCGACTTGGACCATTGACCATTGTCAATGGTCCAAGTCGGACCGAAACGTCGTCGTAAGCTTCTCTCTTTTATGTGCGGGTTATTTGTGTACTAGTGAATTAACATATCATAGAAAACTAGTGAATTAACGTATAATAGAGAACTAGGTGAACTGACGTTTCATTACTAACTTGTCAGTTGATTTATCAAAAGATGAAATTACGAAATTTAATACTTGTGGCTGCAGAGAGTTATTAAGACTCACGTCTCCCAGGATCCGATAGTTGTAAATAACGACCACTTATAACTTCACCAAATGGTTACCTATGTGAGCAGCTGTGACGTGAGAAATTCACGACTGTGCTCTGCCAGTGTTAAAGGCGGTTATATGTACCTCGCTCCTGTGTAGTCCTGTGTACTGTTTCCTTGATCCAAGGAACTGGAGCCACCCTAGTCTTCCTTGGATCAAACTTGATTACCTCCCTGCGGTTTTAGCGCTTTACCACGAACATAATTATGTAAACTTGAGGGTGTTCACTCTACACATCTATTGAACGGAAATAATTGAACAGATGTGTTTTTATAAAACTGTGGCAGCATCACAGTTAACAGCAGCAACAGCAACGGCGGCAGCAAAGTTAACAGCAGGAGTTCGACACAACAACAGCTTAAGCAACACAGGAGAAGCAGCAGGAACTCAACATGAGAAGCAACACATTTAACAGCGGTATTAAAAACACAGTTGAAAGCATTAACAACACTATTAACAACAGCAATAATACAACAGCATTAATAGTGGAAATATAGACACATATGCAGTATAATGTGATCCTTTATTGACTACGTTTCACCCACACGGTGGGCTTTTTCAAGTCACACAGATCTACCTGGGGTGGAAGGGACGCGAGTTCAGAATGCTGAGGTCAGGTGGAGAATGCTGCGTCTGATGATGTACCGAGTGGGGTTGTAGAGTCTAAAACTACAGAAACTCAAGACTCATCGCCACAGAAGACAACACTCAATACCGAAGAATCCTGGAATCATCACTTATTTCTATATCCGACAACTTCAACCAAAATAGTGGCTTCTATAACATAGCTGAACCACTTGCCAAGAAACTTCTTCATCGCTATCCCACATAAGAACACTGTAGAAGGTCTGCTCACAAACTTATCCAATCTCATTTACAAGCTACCCAAGATTTTAGACTCTACAACCCCACTCGGTACATCATCAGATGCAGCATTCTCCACCTGACCTCAGCATTCTGAACCTGACTATAAATACTCGCGTCCCTTCCACCCCAGGTAGATCTGTTTGTGACTTGAAAAAGCCTACTGTGTGGGTGAAACGTAGTCAATAAAGGATCACATTATACTGCATATGTGTTTATATTTCCATTGTGTCGGTATTTTATACCATTTATATCCAGCATTAATAGTGCATTTGACAGCATTAACAATAGCATTAGCAGCATTAACAATAACATCAGGAGAAGAATCACAAATAACAGCACTAACATTTTTAACAGCAGGAGTAGAAGCACAATTGACACTGGCAAAAACATAGTTAACATCAGTAGCAAGTATGTAATTAACAGCATCGTTAAGAACAATATTAATAGCAGCAGTAGCAACACAGCAGCAATAGCAACACAGCTTATAATAGCAATAGCAACATAGTTAACAACGGCAACACAGCAGCACCAGTAGCAACACAATTAACAGCAGCAGAACCAACACAATTAACAGCAGCAATAACAACACAGTTAACAGCAGCTGGAGCAACACAGAAATATGTTCAATAAGTTCCCACATATCTGCTGAACTTGGCGCTCTCTCGCCCCCATCCACCTCATTCCTTCATATCCTGCAAGAACATTGACCCATTCTTCTCTTCTTTATGTCTAAACTTCGTAATATTGCCAGTTTCTGCAAATTATTTGAAGGTGATAGCATGTTACAGCCATTAGATGACGAGTTTCTGTAGCCTGAGACGATAGGCTGTTACAGCCTGACGATGCTAGCATGTGATACAGTCTGGATACGACAGGCTTGTTGCAGCTTGAAGATGCTAGGTTCATACAGTGTGGATACGACAGGCTGTTACAGCCTGAAGATGGTAGCATCATACAGCCTGGAGACGACAGGATGTTACAGCCTGAAGATGGTATCATCATACAACCTGGGGACGACAGGCTTGTTGCAGCTAGAAGATGCTAGCATCATACAGCCTGGAGACGACAGGCTTGTTGCAGCTTGAAGATGCTAGCATCATACAGCCTGGAGACGACAGGTTTGTTGCAGTTTGAAGATGCTAGCATCATACAGCCTGGAAACGACAGGTTTGCTGCAGCTTGAAGATACTAGCATCATACAGCCTGGAGACGACAGGCTTGCTGCAGCTTGAAGATGCTAGCATCATACAGCATGGAGATGACAGGCTTGTTACAGCTTGAAGATGTTAGCATCATAAAGCAGTCTTGAGACGACAGACTGTTGCAGCCTGGAGATAACATACAGTCTGGAGATGATATTTTGGTACGTATACTTGCTTACCTCCTATCTTACTCCATGTCTCCTTCCCTTCCTCCCCACCTCTTTCTCTCTTTCCCTCCATTCCTCCTTTCCTTCTATTCTCCCTCTCCTCTTTCTAACCATTTCCCCTACTCTTTATCGCTTTCTTCCCCTTTCGTTCCCTCTCTAAATTGTTCCATTCCGTGTCCTACGTCTTCTAATTTCACACCCTCCTACACGCTCAGTGATGAAGTTTAACTCTGGCATTAGCTTCAAAGAGAGCTTCTGCACCTCTGTAAGACCCAGACTTTGATAAAGGCGACCACATGAACTTCCTCATTCTTCAGCCAATATTTTAGTTCTGAAGAACTTTGAAGATCGGTTTATCTTTGTGGTTTTAGTATTAAGAGAGGAAGTAGTTGTGAATATGTATTGATAGTTGTGATGAGGGTAGAAAGGGTAGTATTAGTTGTACGGGTAATATGAGTAAGAGACTGTAAATTTACGGGTTGTTAATCGAGAGGTTGTGGTAGATGCTGATGGATGGAGGTAGTGGCATGATAGATAACTGAATGTAAAGTCTATTCGACTACACGAGGGTCATTAAAGCTGCAAGTCACCTGCTGTTCACCACCAAAATCGGGATTGAAGGAAAACTCTCAACTTATATATAGTGGGTTAGTGTTGTTAAGGGTGATGGAAAATCGGTAAGAGTCTATTCAAAACTAGTCTACAAAACCGGAAATGGAAACCAGACTGTATAGTTTTCATTTCCAGTTTATGACATAGTTATTCCAGCCATGGCATTGTAATCTGTATTCGTCAGTCGGTTTTTTTTACTCTTGTAGGTGCCCAAATAAATAAATAAAATAAGGTGTGATATTATAGGCTGAGATTTAAAAAGTTATTCGTTTCGATCTAACTTGCCTAAAATCACACACACTTTTTCTTCTTCCAATGTAGAAGTTAAAAAGTGTAGGAAATGTAATAAAAGTATTTCTCAATGTGCTCATCATGTGACGATCGTTAAGAAGGAAAACATCATGTTCCTCATTACTGGATAAATTAAGCCAATGTGCACTGGTTCCTTATTATTGAGATCTGTTTTCTCGAGACGTTGCTCTCTTTGTGCTCTTACCTCACTTTATCTTTGAGAGTATTTCTGTCTCCTTTTATCTATTCTAGATATATACTTCCCTTTCCCTTGCTTCTTATAATGTGTTAATCCCCTCCGCCCTTTACTCCTTATCTTTCCCCCTCTACCCTACAATTCCCAAAAAACCTGACCTCTCTCTCTACCTCGTCACATCCCTCCCACTAAGCCCCGCCACTACCTTCCACTGTACCCCATCCCTTACATCCCACTGCACCCCATCCCTACCCTCCCACTGCACCCCCCCCCTCTCTCTGCACCCGATCCTTCACCGAACTGAGCTCAAATTTCCACAACAAATAACTAGAAAGAATCAGCAGATATCGTGTACTGAAGGGCCAATATTGTGGTCCTCAGTGTGAAAGAGTTCTCTTCCTCATATACACATCAAAGGCGACTGCAGAGAAGTTATCCGAAACTTCCGATAATTAACACCTTAATCATAAACGCTTTCAGTCTTATCACACACGCTGGCAGTCTCCATTACACAAGCCTCCAGTCTCCATCACGCATGCCCACAATCTCCATTACACACGCCCACGGTCTCCATTACACACGCCCACAGTCTGCAATTACTTATCAATTTCTTACACTCTCCTAAATTTAATCGACTATCGATATTTGTCTTCTGTCACACATCATACTACAAAACTTCAAATTCATTTACCTAAAGATTTTTTTTTTCTGCTGGGGACCATCACCACATTGCGGAAAATCTCTGAAGACGTTGACTTCCTCCTGAGAATGTAACAATCTTGGACGTGGTGGAAAGGAAACGAAATTGTGGTTGCCTGAGCATTGCCTCTCACGGCAAGAATCAGACTGGCGGCTCACACCTGCCGGGAATTCTAAATTCGATCAACTCTGCGTCAAAGTGACAGCCTGCAAAAATACTTTTATATCCTCCAGGGACTAACTGGAGAGAAATGAAGGATTTACTTACAACTGTCCCGTCAGAGAGAGAGAGAGAGAGAGAGAGGGGAAATGAGCCCAGCATCTGCAGACACTTTAGTATTCTTACCAGTTCTGCATGACTTTGGTAGTTTAGCACTTAATTTTGATTATAATAATAATTTGGTATTCTCAGAATACCGAAGAGGAAAAAAAGCAGCAAATATGCTTATAGATATTAAGCCCCGGATGGTCAAGTTAGGATAACCCGTCGAGTGAGCATCATGAAGAGAGTGAATCATCCATGACATGACCTTCCTCTAGCACGTCACATGATGCTTTGTCTCGACCTCAGGAGCCACCTCCAGCATCTACCTCCATCCTCCCTACTTCAGCAGCTACCTCTACCTCCAGCCTCCTTACTTCACCAGCTACCTCCAGCCTCCCTACTTCAGCAGCTACCTCCAGCTTCCCTATCTCAGGAGCCACCTCCAGCTTCCCTACCTCAGAAGTCACCTCCAGCCTCCCTACCTCAGGAGTCATCTCCAGCCTCCCTACCTCAGGCATCTCTTGACTTTCTACTTCAGGAACGACTTCCAGCTGTTGGAAAAAATCCAACTGAAACACTCCAATTTTCTTTTTGTTAAATCCAGGAGCCTCTTTTTGTTTCCTGTTTTTTGTTTTTTGTTTTCAGGAGGACAGAGGTGACTGGTGGTGACAGGGAACATTCTCCCGGCCCTCCTCTGTCCAGGCGCTGTCGCTGCTGCTCTCTGCTGTTGAGATATGACCTTCCCAAGTTGTGGGTGACGGGGAGGGCCAAGAGAACAGAAAGGTGAACTGCGAAGGGAGAGAGGAAAGGTGGAGGGCAACTTGAGGAAGATAGGATAGAAGGGAAGGAGGGCTGGTGAGGGAAAGTGGTTGGTGTGATGGAGAAAGGGAAATAAGAGTACAGAGGCGATGTAAAATTATTGACAAAGTTTGGTTATTCCAATAAATGACTCAGCTGTATTTGAGTGAAAGTTGTTGGAAAGTCTACCATGAATCCCGGTCTTGCAAGAGTGAATTTAGTGCGCTGATTTTAACTCATTGCTACAGTGCTTGACGTGTGAAAATTCTGATAAAATCAGTAAAGGATTTTTTATTATGTAACAATATTACAATGTAAAGACAAGATATGCTCGAACTAGCATCATTGGTTGCGTCACCTGATTTAAGATTCTTGCAGTTGTGACAGTAACAGTATTGTGATCCAGGTTGCAAGTTTCCTTGCAGTTATCATAGTAATAAAATTTTGATCCAGGTTGCAAGTTTCCTTGCAGTTATCATAATAATAACGTGCTCCAGGCTACAAGTTTCCTTGCAGTTATAATAGTAATAAAATTTTGATCCACGTTACAGGTTTCCTTGCAGTTATAATAGTAATAACATTGTGATCCAGGTTGCAGGTTTCCTTGCAGTTATCATAGTAATAACATTGTGATCCACGTTGCAGGTTTCCTTGCAGTTATCATAGTAATAACATTGTGATCCAGGTTGCAAGTTTCCTTGTGGTTATAATAGTAATAACATTGTCATCCAGGTTGCAAGTTTCCTTGCAGTTATCATAGTAATAACATTGTCATCCAGGTTCCAGCCTCAAATTTGCTCACAACGCAGTTGTTGAAATTAATGTGAGCCGAATATTAGGTTTTTCTCTGTAACCGACTGGAAGACTGGTATCATCTACAAAATGTTAAATAGCTAAGAAATATTTTCTAAATTTAGGTTAGATATAAGAACGAGAGAAAATTGGGATCAACTCCAGACCTTGAGAAATAGAGCATTTCACTTAAAGGCATCTTGCTTATTAGTTTTCTAGTCTGACATGTTCTATTATATCATGATCACACTCATCAATCTTATACAAAGCATCTCTGCATTTTACTTCTACAATTTATTTGTCTTCTAGGGAGGTCAATACTACGCCATTTTGATCTAGCAGAGGCAATAGCACTTATGTCTAAATCCATATTGTTCTGAGCTGCATAAATATGATTTTGTGTTAGCAATCATGATTTTCAGTCCATGTAAAAAATATAATGTTTAATGTTAGTGCTACTTGGCAGTAGTTTTTTTTTCTTTTTGCAAATACTGTACTGTTGTTTTGGAGTGGGGCTAAAACCGGAGGTTTGGAACTCGCTGGATGAATCTTGCGTCTAGATTGTCTTCAAAGAGTATTTTGCTGTCGAAGGGAGCCTTCATTTCTGTAAAGAAATTTTCACTTGAACTCTGTGTGATGTCCAGATCTGAGCCCAGTGTATCAGTTACGTTTCCAGGTCCACCCGTTACATTCTCATCCGAGCCCAGTGTATCAGTTACGTTTCCAGGTCCACCCGTTACATTCTCATCCGAGCCCAGTGTATCAGTTAGGTTTCCAGGTCCACCCGTTACATTCTCATCCGAGCCCAGTGTATCAGTTACGTTTCCAGGTCCACCCGTTACATTCTCATCCGAGCCCAGTGTATCAGTTACGTTTCCAGGTCCACCCGTTACATTCTCATCCGAGCCCAGTGTATCAGTTACGTTTCCAGGTCCACCCGTTACATTCTCATCCGAGCCCAGTGTATCAGTTACGTTTCCAGGTCCACCCGTTACATTCTCATCCGAGCCCAGTGTATCAGTTACGTTTCCAGGTCCACCCGTTACATTCTCATCCGAGCAGACTCACTGTAATTTTATGTATACCTTTCCTTTTATCTTCGCGTCTTCAGTCTGTGTGATGTTTGTCTTCTTGTCTTCATACTGGTTAGCTCTTCCTGTTTCTCTGACCCATTTCTCTGTTTTCCATTCATGGTTGTGAAACTTCTTTCAGGATTTCTTATTCACCTCCCAATAACTCTTCAAATTTGAGAGAAACAAAATGAATGACTCCATATTAAAAGAAGAAAAGCTTCTCTTACTCTTAGGAATGCTGGGTTGTCGTTTCGTCCACAGCCATGTAGAGTCAGAGCCAAGCATGTGATAAATTTCATGAGCTCATAAGATGACAAACATGATATCAAGAAACCCTACGACTCCTCAGTATCCTCACTTTAACAAGCTACACAGCTTTTATTGCACCTTATCCTATCCTGTCTCCCGGCTACACTTATTTTCTTGTCATAATATACGATGTCACTCAGAACTCAAGATTTTCGTCCTTTGTCTCCTCTCTCCTCACTCAAGTCGTTTTTCTTTCCTTTCTCCCTACTCAAGCACCCTTTCCTTTTTTCCTACACATTTGTCTTTTTTTCCCCTTCACCCTACTCAAGCATCCTATCCTTCCTCTCTCCCTCTTCGAGGGCTTCGTAACTCACCCACGTCCCTCTGGTCTTTACGGATGACAACGTTGTATCACATTGAGACGCTCGTTCCTTGGAGACGAGCTGAGAACAGGGCGCGAGTGAATCATCGGGTATTATAAGAGAAAAGATCAGGGTAATGCTGAGGGAGAAACAACGAGAAGTATGAGAGAGAAGATGGAAAGAGAAAAGCGGTGGAACGGGAAGGAGTGAAAAGCAGATAATGAAAAAGAAAGATTACTTTCAGAGTTCCAGTTTGTTGAGTGGTGGAAGGGCAATACACAAAGCAAAATGAAGTATAGCTCGAGAGTAAAGAAGTTTATATGCAAAGCAGGGCACAGTTTATTCATAGCAAGAGTCAACACGAAAAGTAGGAGGTAATGAGCACAATGTAAATGGCAGTGTTAGTGGAGTGCAGAGGAAACAACGATAGGAGGACAATGCAGAGAGAGCAAATCATATAATTTGCTAGAGAATGTATAAACAAAACCTGGCAATATAAGCAGAGATAAAAGCGGCTCGGACAATAGCAGTTCTCTCGCGAAAGGATTGTCATTGTGTGTGTGTTCCAGTCGAGCCAAATATTACCCAAAAGATCTCGTGTTTTGCTGCCGCTGTCTGTAATATTTTCCAGCACCAGGCATCACTTGACATATTTCTTCATCACTTATTAGCCTCCCTCTACATTTATTTGTTCAGCACAATGAAGATTCCCGTTATTGCTGATCGTATTTATTCAGCTCAAAAAAGCTGTTCTTTACAGGTGATTTAATTTTTGTCCATTTTCTTTCTTTCGCAGCTTATAGGGTGACCATTCCTTGAGTTTTAAACTATATAAGAAATAAATCTTTCTGTGGATTCTTACACTGGAGTTGGATGAGTATGATGAGGTTAATCAGCATTAAGAAGGAGATGACGCTGGGCATGGTCAGTATGATAATCATGCCTTTTGTAAGGTTCTGTTCTCTTTCCTATTTCAGTGGAATATGTTAATGTTTAATTAAACAATATGATGAGTGATTTACATCTCATTTTAGCAAATAAAGCTTTATTAATATTTCATAATGGTGTTACGTCGTTGGTGGGGCCCCCCACACGTCACTGAGGGTCGATGGTGGGGCCCCCCACACGTCACTGAGGGTCGATGGTGGGGCCCCCCACACGTCACTGAGGGTCGATGGTTGGGCCCCCACACGTCACTGAGTGTCGTTGGTGGGGCCCCCCACACGTCCCTGAGGGTCGTTGGTTGGGCCCCCACACGTCACTGAGGGTCGATGGTGGGGCCCCCACACGTCACTGAGGGTCGATGGTGGGGCCCCCCACACGTCACTGAGGGTCGATGGTGGGGCCCCCCACACGTCACTGAGGGTCGATGGTGGGGCCCCCCACACGTCACTGAGGGTCGATGGTGGGGCCCCCCACACGTCACTGAGGGTCGATGGTGGGGCCCCCACACGTCACTGAGGGTCGATGGTGGGGCCCCCCACACGTCACTGAGGGTCGATGGTGGGGCCCCCCACACGTCACTGAGGGTCGATGGTGGGGCCCCCACACGTCACTGAGGGTCGATGGTGGGGCCCCCACACGTCACTGAGGGTCGATGGTGGGGCCCCCCACACGTCACTGAGGGTCGATGGTGGGGCCCCCACACGTCACTGAGGGTCGATGGTGGGGCCCCCACACGTCACTGAGGGTCGATGGTGGGGCCCCCCACACGTCACTGAGGGTCGATGGTGGGGCCCCCCACACGTCACTGAGGGTCGATGGTGGGGCCCCCACACGTCACTGAGGGTCGATGGTGGGGCCCCCCACACGTCACCCAAGGTCGTTGGTGAGTGCCCCCACAGGTCACCCAAGACCTGGTCCTACACATGATAGTAACTTTGCCTCGCCACCAGGATATTCAACAAAGCCTCGCTTTCCTCTCTTCTCTCTCCTAAAATTATCTCGCGAGTGCAGTTGGTCGTCTTAGGCCATTACTAAGTCCGCCTTCATCTTCGTCTCAGAAATGTTACTCGGCGGAAGATCTTCTCCCACAAACCAGATTAACTTTTTTCCTTTGCTTGGTGTTTCCTCAGCGAGTTGCGCAGCATAAGAGCTGCGCCGTTTAAGTCCCTGAAGTCCCGACGCATGAAAAAATTGGGAGTTGCTCTTTAGACAATTAATGAAGAAAATTGTATTATTTTATACTTGCGATATTTGTGGCTTAAGGAACATTGTTAACGGCATCGACTTTGGATCGAACCCAGTGAATTGAGGGCACGTGAGCTACTATCGTTGACTGACATTCCCACCAGATGATCATCATCGCTGACTGACACACATCGAACTCGGTAATATAAAAAAATAATCATTAATGTGAAAGTGGTCACGACTCTTAAGATAATCAGCAATGTGAAGATGTTAAGTCACGTAAAATGGTAATAAAATATAAAGGCGGTCTAGAATGTTGAGATGTTTAGTGATTCTAAAATTATTAGTAAAGTAAAGATAGTGAATAATACGTAAACCCTCAGTAAAGCCGAAAATTCTTGATCAATGAAAAGTGATGAAGTACTCAGTCATAAAGAATAAAATACATATCTGCTGAAAAGGGTCTCTGAGTAAAGCTGAAAAATAAAGATATCTTTAACCTGTGTTTAATGGTTCTCTTGGAGTGGTTTGTCGCTTTTCAGAGGCAGAAATATTTACTGATTAATCAATATTTTCCTGCTCTTAGCTATATTTATCACGCAAATTTTAATTAAAAAACGAGAGGAAAGACAAATTACAGAAAATACTTAGTCCCAAGAGTCAAAAAACCGGAAATGTTACTAAAACATTTCTAAATGTAAATTATACGTTGCAGTGCTGCAGGAACTCAATTAAATAAATGCAAAGAGTGAAGTTAGTATGCAAATGGCTTGGCAGAAATAAAAGAGTAGCAGGTACTTCAATCAGAATTTCGATAAAACTCGAAATTTGCAAATATTTTATATTGCGTGTTTATAATTCAGGATAAAATGTCGTCAGAGCACTTCCCACTTTTCCCACCCCTCTTCAAAAAAAAAAAAAGAATCCTTCAATTTATATATTGCTTTAGTGTAAGATTTATCAGGTAAAAACAAAACAAAACGAAAAAAAACAAAAAAACAGTGGGACGGTAACTCATACCAGTAAGGATAAGCCAGAGGTCGCGCTGCCAGACTACGATAGTACCAAGGACACCACTGGCTGAGTTAGTTTAGTTAGTTTAATATGTTTATTATGCACCCCATACCCATCCTGTGGGCGGTAGTCAAAAGATTACAGAGGTACATAATGGGTCCAGGGACTGGGCCTCAAAGTTTTGATAGCTGAGCAAGTTACAGAGGTAATGAATTCACAATTTACAAAGGTAATGAACTCACAATTTACAAAGGTAATGAACTCCAGGTAGGTCTAGTCACAATCATGACAAGTTACAAAGGCATTTACAGATTACAGAGGTACACAATGGGTCCAGGGACCTGAGTCATCTCTTCTTTACGACCCATTCTTCTCATTTTTTCTGACTAATGCTTAAAAATGGACAACACCAGATCAGCATACTTTCTAATTAATAAATCTTCTCGGCCCCATATCTGCATATTATCTGATTTAAAAAAAATATATGTAAAAGCAAAAACTATTTGCATTTGGAAAAAATGCAGTGCTTATTCTGAAATACGGAGAGTGTCAAATACATATTGATAACCGGAGTCTGTATGAACTCAGCTGGGTTGATTGGTGGATTTACCTGTGAAAAAATCTCACTTTTCACAATTTCACCTGTATGATGAAAGAAAAACTCCACACACACACAGCACACCCACATACACACACACACACACACACACACACACACACACACACACACACACACACACACACACACACACACACACACACACACACACACACACACACATTGACAAGGTGGACAAAGACAGGATGTTCCAGAGATTGGACACAGTAACAAGGGGACACAGTTGGAAGCTGAAGACATAGATGAATCACAGAGATGTTAGGAAGTATTTCTTCAGCCACAGAGTAGTCAGTAAGTGGAATAGTTTGGGAAGTGATGTAGTGGAGGCAGGATCCATACATAGCTTTAAGCAGAGGTATGATAAAGCTCACGGCTCAGGGAGAGTGACCTAGTAGCGATCAGTGAAGAGGCGGGGCCAGGAGCTCGGACTCGACCCCACAACCTCAACTAGGTGAGTACAACTAGGTGAGTACACACACACACACACACACACAAACCAAAGAACAACGTTCCGATACCTCAGTAAGGAATCGTTCAAGACTGTGTACACCATGTACGTCAGGCCCATACTGGAGTATGCAGCACCAGTTCGGAATCCACACTTGGTCAAGAACGTCAAGAAATTAGAGAAAGTGCAAAGGTTTGCAACAAGACTAGTCCCAGAGCTAAAGGGATTGTCCCACAAAGAAAGGTTAAAGGAAATCGGCCTGACGACACTGGAAGACGAGCGTTAGTGGAGACATGATAACGATATATAAAATACTGCGAGGAATTGACAAGGTGGTCAAAGACGGGATGTTCCAGAGATGGGACACAGAGACAAGGGGTCACAATTGGAAGTTGAAGACTCCGATAGGTCAAAGGGATGTTAGGAAGTATTTCTTCAGTCACAGAGTTGTCAGGAAGTGGAACATCCTAGAAAGTGACGTAGTGGAGGCAGGAACCATACACAGTTTTAAGACGAAGCTTCATAAAGCTCATGGAGCAGGGGGAGAGGGGACCTAGTATCGACCAGTGAAGAGGCGGGGCCAGGAGCTATGACGACCCCTGCAACCACATATAAGTGAGTACATATAGGTGAGTACACGCACACGCACACAGTATACGACATAGGTCGGACTCATATCGCAGTATACAGCACCAATAAGGAACGCACAGCTTGTTAAGCATGTCAAAAAATTGGATACAGTGCAAAGGTTTGCAACGAGACTGGTCCCGGAGTTAAGAATATGTCCTATGAGGAGAGATTAACATGATGATATGAGAGGAAAGGAAGATTAAGAACGTACAAAATACTGAAAGGAACTGATAGGGTTGACAAGAACATACTTCGAGAGATGGAAAACATGATCAAGAGGGGACAGGTAAAAGTTAAAAACATAGATGAGTCACAAGGATCTTAGGAAATACTTCTTTAGTGTTAGAGCAGGTGAGAAGAACGACCTAGACAGTGGAGCTTTAAGAGGAGGTACGATAAGGCTCTTGACGCCAGGAGAGAGTGAACCCAGTAGAGGCTAGAGAAGAGGTGGGGCCAGAACCTGCAACCTTAAGTACTGTACGTGAGTACACACACACACACACACACACATACACATACACACACACACACACACGCACACACACACACACACACACACACACACACACACACACACACACACACACACACACACACACACACACACACACACACACACACAATATCAAAATTCATGTACTAGAGAACTTGATTAAATAAACTGATACTGGATGTCGAAACAGTATAAATTATTCGAACAGATGAATAAAAATATAAACTAAATACCAATTCTCTTCTAGCTTATATAAACATTTATGAAACAAAGAAAACACTGTTTCCCTTTGTGTACGGTGGAGGCTGCGTCTGTTTCTGTTTCTTTCTTCTCTGCAGTGCTAACATTCTACTAAATATACTCGTCAAATGTACTAAGGAAGCCGTAAGAATGTACTTGACTATAGGATAATATAATCTGGAATAAAATGTAAGGGGAAAGGGAAGGTGAAACACGGAGACAGAGGAGACGAGAGAATAATGGAGACATATTGATCGTCGCAGCAGATGTGACTCAACGCAGGAGGAGTAAAGAACGGCCTCAGGAGGAACAGAGAACACCTTTAACGCAACTGGTAGGAAAGAACAGTCTGAATTCTGTAGGAGCAAAGAAAAACCCATAACACGTTAGGAAAAAAGAACGGAAGCAACGCTGTAGCAAAGAGCCTGAACTCTGGAAGAGCTAAGATCGGTTTCAAACTTTCAATGCAGAAGCAGAGACTAAATAGACGAAAAAGATCCTCACTGTCGGAGAAGCAAAGAACCCCCAACGCTGGAGAAGCAACGAAGAACCTCTGGAGAAACAAATAACCTCTTTAACGCTGGAAGAAGGCCTCAACGTTGGAGGAACGAAGAAATGTCTCAACGTTGGAGGAACAAAGAAAGGCTTCAGCGCTGGAGGAACAAAGAAAAACCTCAACGCTGGAAGAACAAAATAAGGGCCTCAACGCTGGAAGAACAAAATAAGGGCCTCAACGCTGGAGGAGCAAAAGTTTCACGGAGAAGAACACGAACAATGAGTGAAAACACTAATGGTCACTGCAGCTACTGTTGATCCTTCACAACAAATTATACATACATTCCTTCCCAACCTAAATAACGGGTAGTCAAGTGAAAGTTATGTGTGAATCTATTATAGACTCTGTAAATAGAGTTCAAGAAGACTCAAATTATGAAATATATTGCTTACTTTTCGTAAAAAAACAAAAAATATTTATATATTTTTCTCTTATCATCGCGATGAATGCAAAAGAAGTGCCGGAGTGTTGGGGAAAAGTTCGGGATTAAAGATAAGGAATCTAATATAAAGAAGGAACTGCCACAGTTTCTCTCTGCTGTTGACACTGCTTTTGGGAGATTCAGAAAATATTTTCAAATGTTGGTGGAGGAGCTTGGAAGGGAGGGTAAAAAAAATATTGAAAGAGAATGCAAAAATAGAAAAGAGATGAGATTAAGTTGAATTCTAGGGAATGAAAGATATCATCGGATTAAAAAGAAATATGGAGGAAGTATATGTATTTATACATTTGTGAGTGGATGAATCTACGGATGTGTACAAGAAAGCTGATGTGTATTAGACAATATTGAGGAAAATGAAGAAATAGTCTTCATATTATCTGAAAACTTACAGATGACTAATAAGACCAAGAGAACCGCGTTCTCAAGCAGACCAGAATACTTACAAATGTCTAACATAAAACTATCATAAAACAACCTAAACCGATCAGAAAAATTTAAACAGACTCACATAAAACTTCCAAACAAAAGTAACACTTCGATATCTATGCATTTAAAATTTCTTTTTGTTTTGGTTCTAATTTTCAAAATTTTATTCTTTTCTTTAAGTGTAAACCTTAAATGCAAATTAACAGGTCTATATAATCACTAATTTTGGATTTCCGTATAAGAGAAAGTGTTAGGCATTAAATCGTTAGCAATGGTTCATCTCCCGTCTAGCGCTGTTATTTCTCCTTTATTTTATCAGCAGTATTTTTTTTTCATCTAATGTCATTTCCCGCCCTATTTGCAATATCATCTGATTTCTCTCATCCATCATCTTCCTCCCACTGTGACTCATCCACCATCTTTTATCCACTCTGTCTCATGCAACGTCCTTCATACATTTTTCTGTTATCCATTTGTTTTTCGTCCACTGTCTCTCATCCACCATATTTCCTTTATTTTTTTTTCTTACTCCCTTTCCGTTTCTACATGTGACCTCTGTCTCTCTGCTGTAGCGTCACTATGCACCTCCTTCCACATTATTCTCAGGTACCTCTTACTCCTCACTCAGCCACCTACTCGATACCTCTTCATCTGCTCTCTCTCTCTCTCTCTCTCTCTCTCTATCTATCTCTATCTCTTTCTCTTTCTTTCTTTCTCTGTCTGTATCACTCGATCTATCTAGTATATATATCTCTCGTTCCGTGTTGCCTTCGTCTAACATGTCCTATATCACTTTTCTCCTCATTCCTCTTACTAATTTCCTCTAATTTTTTTCACGTGAGCAAAACACTCACGTGTCTATAACTTACTTTTCAATTCCTCCCTCCTTGCGCTTCTCACTCATTCTCCCTAATCCACTTGCCCCTACCCTGACATATTCAGTGGACACTGCAGCTACTGGGGTAACGTGGCAGGAGGCAGCGAGTGCAGGGGTAGTGAGGAGGGTGAACAGTCGGACTTACTGGATCACTATGACATGCCCTTGGATGCACTGGAAGAAAATCAGAATGCAGATGTATTATACACAGACTTTGCAAAAGCATTTGACAAATGCGATCATGGCGTAATAGCCCATAAAATACGTGCTAAAGGAATAACTGGGAAAGTGGGGAGATGGATCTTCAACTTCCTAACAAATCGAACGCAAAGAGTAGTGGTCAACAGAGTTAAATCGGAGGCTGCCATAGTGAAGAGCTCTGTTCCACAAGGCACAGTACTCGCCCCCATCTTATTCCTTATCCTCATATCAGACATAGACAGAGATATACACCACAGCACCGTATCATCCTTTGCGGATGATACTAGGATCAGCATGAGGCTGTCATCTGCTGAGGACGCGGTTAACCTCCAAGAAGATATAAACAAAGTTTTCCAGTGGGCAACGATAAACAATATGATGTTCAATGAGGACAAATTCCAACTACTCCGTTATGGAAAACTGGAGGAGATAATAACTAGAACAGAGTATACTACTGACTGGCCATACAATAGAGCGGAAAAATAATGTAAGGGACCTGGGAGTAGTAATGTCTGAGGATCTCACTTTCAAGGATCACAACAGTGCCACGATCGCACGTGCAAAGAAAATGATAGGATGGATAATGAGAACTTTCAAAACGAGAGATGCCAAGCCAATGATGATCCTTTTCAAATCACTAGTTCTCTCTAGGCTGGAATACTGCTGTACATTAACATCTCCATTCAAAGCAGGTGAAATCGCAGATCTAGAGAGTGTACAGAGATCCTTTACTGCACGTATAAGTTCTGTCAAGCACCTTAACTACTGGGAACGCTTGGAAGCACTTGACTTGTACTCGTTGGAACGCAGGAGGGAGAGATATATCATAATCTACACTTGGAAAATCTTGGAAGGAATGGTCCCAAATCTGCACACAGAAATCACTCCCTACGAAAGTAAAAGACTGGGCAGGCAATGCAAAATGCCCCCAATAAAAAGTAGGAGCGCCATTGGTACACTAAGGGAAAACACCATAAGTGTCCGGGGCCCAAAACTGTTCAACAGCCTCCCATCAAGCATTAGGGAAATTGCCAATAAGCCCCTGGCTGCCTTCAAGAGAGAGCTGGACAGATACCTAAAGTCAGTGCCGGATCAGCCGGGCTGCGGCTCGTACGTTGGACTGCGTGCGGCCAGCAGTAACAGCCTAGTTGATCAGGCCCTGATTCATCGGGAGGCCTGGTCATGGACCGGGCCGCGGGGCCGTTGATCCTCGGAATAACCTCCAGGTAACCTCCAGGTATATACGTTACACATTTTTGTCTAAGAATCATTTTTCACCGATAAGACACACGTGCAACACTTCAGTGTTGCACGTGTGTCTTATTCGTCAGTTATGGAGAAGGCATTAGTGAGTGCAACGATAATAGAATGTTACACCGGGAAATCAGTTTAATGTTGGGATAATTGGATGGAATACCTACTTCCGCCTTAAATTTTTATCTCGCTGCTCCAGATCTGATGCTCCAAATGCCTCCTTCAACAGTGAGTTAGGGAACTGGCTAAAATCTCAGCGTTGTAAATGTTACCAAGTCACACCCTTTCCTTCAGTGGATAACAATGACGTGGGAATAAATGCAAGAGAAATCACAATTTAGGAAGACAAACTAGCATTATTACACCCTATCATATAACTTTTCAGTAGGATTAACTAAGATGTAAGTAATAGTTTCCCAAGAAAAGATATGACCTAACCTCCTTTGACAAGAATGAATGAACGGTTGATTTAACCCCTGAAGAGTCTGACTTCTTGCTCATGAGAGAACTAAAGTAGAGGGATGTCAAAATATCTAGACCAAAATTAATTTATACATTTAATTAGTTCACTGAAGGAGGCCAAGTTGCTCAAAGAAACGATGTCTTAATAGCTTATTAAGTTTAAAAGGTGTCCAGCAGTGGCTCGATATTTTCACAGATTTCTCTTTCTTTTTCACTTTCATATTCACACTCGTCTCTACGAGTAATCGTCTGGTTAACAGTTACTCAGAAGTTAAGTGGTAGGATCAAAATAAAATTGCTAGTAACTTTTTGCATCATTTTTTCCAGTCACGTTCTCTCTCTCTCTCTCTCTCTCTCTCTCTCTCTTTCCCTCCCTCCCCAATCCTTTCATTCTTTCCTCCCTTCCTACCCTATTCTTTCTCCCATAAAATGGATCACAACTTGAGTTAGTTTGCCCGACTCTCTTCCCATAATTAGTTTATTGTCGCAGTTTTATCTCAAGTTCATATCCACGGCGGCTTCTGCCAACTTTATTTTCTGATGAATTAAAAAAAATTATCCAATTTGCTGGTCGTCTCAGTGCTGGCAAAATTAAAAGGAATATAACGAAGAAATTAAAAAGTGTTCCAGTGATTTATATTTTTCATTTACCTAACTCTCCGTCAGGAGTCAGCAAGCGGAACTCGAGTGGCAGGAATTATTTTACATTTCATATGTCTCCTCTTGTGTGTGTGTGTGTGTAACGATCAGTTATAACTTTTTAACTGAGTTACTGTGATTCGGACCGGAGTATACAAATGCAAACCGTCCACGCAACCGAACTGGCTCCAAGCTAGACCGGGCAATGTTAGCGACAGCCACGAACTGAGACCCTAGACCGCAGGTCCTTACAGACTTACGTATATTAGCACTAGTGCTCTTTCCCTAATATCTTAAAATACTATTGTCGATATCTCCAACAAAAGTTGCAATTTTTTTTTCCGCTGAAGAAAACTTAATAAATTATTGTTCGGAGGACTGAGAGCTTCTCATGCTCTTGACAAAACTTGCCCACGGAGAGTAACCCTCACTCTCTTTACTCTCTGCATAACTGATCTGTTTACCAGCCTTGCATAGTTAAATATGTCTTCAGGGCTACGAGGGCTGGCACAGTGAATCTCATAAATTCCGGTGATATGCCGAGTTTATGCCGTATGGGGACTGAGCTGTGGAATTCGTGGTAGACTGGGAATTTTTTTGTAGATCGGGGCATTGACTGGGGGTTGAATTTTTGTTCTTAGTTCTGGGGACTGAAATGTGTTTGTGGGCAGGGAATTGTCCGTGTGTGCTGAAACACAGACGTGTTATTACAGTATATACAAGTGATGAAATACAGATGTTGCATCAAAATATGTTTGCGGAAGAAACTTGCGAGTTGTTCACAGTGAAGGCGGCTTTTATAGGCTGTAAATTACGCTGCTTGTTGGTTTATGAGCCGTAAAGCTCCACTAAAGCACTGCACAAATAGCACCGGTGCTGTAAAGTAACACAAACAGCACTTCCACCAGTGCTGTAAAGTAACACAAACAGCACTTCCACCGGTAATTTAAGGTAACACAAATAGCGCTTCCACCAGTGCTGTAAAGAGTAATACAAACAGCAATTTCACTGGTGTTGCCTAACACTGATACACTGTTTTATATATCAATATTTTCCGTGAGGGGGAATGCGTCAGATCCTGCTGCATAATACATTGTCTTTGTGTTTTTTAGAGTGCGTCGAGCCCTCGTTGGAGACCAAGGTGACAAGCGGCTCTAATATAGAAGTTCCTTTTACGATTACAGACCCCACTATGTTCCCATGCTACTTTCACCAGAATGTCGAAATCATCATCATCACCAGTCCTGTTAGGTACCTGTATGACTTCAGAAATTGTCAATAGCTTGGTTTTACTTTACATATGGATAGGTAGGAAAAGAGCAGCTGAAAGAAAATCATAAGGATTTTATCATATATATAGAAAATCTGCAAATTGTTCAGAGATCGAGTTCCATACTCCCATTATTTGGTTCCCATACCCCCAAGGGGTATAGATGTCAATAATGTCATAACTATTTATAGGCCGTGTACTAAAAGTGCAACAACCAGTATTACAGTTGGTAGAAGGTATGTACCCTACGATCCCCTTCATATTCGTATTCCCCTACACCTCAAGGTGTCAGTAGTTCAGCTGGAAACTGGACCCAGTACAAGCACAACCCCGGCTTGGCAGACGAAGATATCACTACATAATAAACCTCAACCAGAGCAACAAGGTCTATCTTTCCGGTCCTCAACACTCCCCTATTATACCCACAAGATGGATAAGAACCCCAACATTAATGTGTGGAGTAACGTTGGACACGATGCTCTCCTCTGGAATGTCCTTTTTTTTATTATTGTGGTTATTGTGGATGTTGATTTTAAGGATGTTGTGACGTTGAAGATATTTAACTATTTTCGCTCTTTATTTATTCTCATTATTTTGTATATTATTTTGAAGATGTTTAAGGTGTTGTGTTTTTATAATTATTCTTATCATTTTGTTAGTTTATTCATCGTACGCTATTAAGCTCTCAGAAACCAGACAGCGAGGCGTTACTGTCCTTTCAAAAGTCAAATTGAAATACACTAAGTATTTTGCACTCTTCCAAAGTTGCTGGTCTTTTCTTTCTCCTTCATAAACATGTAAGATGGCAGGTAAGTCATACAAATTTCTACTTACATTCGTTGTGTTCACACACATTTACGCTCCTGTGTACTTCTTAATAGTTAATAATCATATTTCCTTGCTACCCTAGGAGGTCTGGCCTGAGTAACAGAGTAACTTTAGTTATTATTTTTTTATACTATTGTGTAAATATGGAGTTACAGCTCTAATTTTCTAGTTAACGAGGTGTGAGAGATCAGGCTGGCGTATGAAAAAAATCACTCCCAAAATGACAGGAAACTGCATGTATCAAATATCAACGTATAATATTATTGCAGTTCGGCGAATATGAATAGCTAACGTCACCATTTACGCAAATCAACTGTGTTAATCTGCTGCTGACACACCGAAAATCTCGCGAATTACAAATCAAGAGAAAGGTGGAAAAAACATTTTACATAACCAGGAAGTGTATGTTGGTTTTGGCAGGATAAAGTTGCGTTGCAGCTGCTGGCGTTTACACTCAAGGGAATGTGTTAACGATCACACCCAAGGGAATGTGTTGGCATTCAAGGGGGAGTATTATCTTTTAAGTAACTAGCACCTGGCAAGAAATTAGCTCATTCTGTCTAACTCACACACTCTCTCTCGTCTAATTCACATCCATACTCGTCTAACTAAAAAAAACCACCTACGTCTAACTCACATATATTTGGCTCACTCCACGATCATTTATCTCACACTCACACTCGTCTAATTCACTCACATATTCATCTATCTCATACCTACAGTCCTTCATATAATTCTAATGTGTCTAAAGCTCATTCCAACGCTAAATTTTTCCTGCACTCCTTAATACCCAATCTTTACAGCCAAAGACTGAAGAAAATCGATGAAAAAGAAAGAGTAACATTTATCCTAATGCTTAAATATTTTTCTCTCGTGATATATGGTGGGACTGGATGCGTGGATTATTGCGTTACAAGCGTCTTTCTTGGTTACGATGGCTATATTGAACGATCTAATTGCTGAAGGCAACTTAGAAGGCTACCCTGATAAGTGAGTATTCTGAATTTTCTCTTTGCTGATAATAGTACAGTATTACCTTAAACTAGAAAGACCACAGTGAGAAATTATATTTTATAGCCCCATTAAGGGTAAGCTAAAGTAGGTCAAACAGAGTATCCAGTTAAGTCTCCCATAACAACAGAAATGAGCTTTAAGAAAAACTAAATTACCTTTCTCATAAACACGAAATGTGAGGCTCTACTTTCCAGGTAGCTACACTGTCTTACCTTAATTAAAACTCAAGAGAATCCCCTCTAAAAGAAGACAAGAGGATTTAAAAGCATATTAAATGGTACTCTGGAGGATTATTCACGATCCTCATGTCGCAGTTTTCTTTGTATATCTCTCTTGATGTACATGCACTGAGAGCAATATTATTTATATAAAATTATAGGGCTGTATATACCAGTATTTTTACATTTATAGCTTATTTTATATCTATTGAGAATTTCAAAAGCATTGGAGTCGACAGGCTTTAAACCTAATAAGCCAGCCTGTGACTAGTGTTCCTACTTGAGAGATACTCGTGTCGAGGAGTGTGTCTCACTTGCACTGCCAAGTCACACTGGCTGTTCCTCTTTAAAGTCTGTGTTCCCCCAGTCAAGTTACTTCATATGCCAAGGTCCTTTAGGTGTTTTACATTTTTAAAGTTGACCTGTAATAAAATTTCAGTGTAATATTTAAATAAAAAAGAAATATTTAATCAACATTTTATATACAGTCTTTGTCATCCACTTGCCCGAAATTTACAAAACGTTCGATATATATATATATATATATATATATATATATATATATATATATATATATATATATATATATATATATATATATATATATATATATATATATATATATATATATATATTTACAACATTCTCACAAAAAAAGAAAATTCACAAGCCATTCACTGAATAAAATTTTCACAAAAAATATCTAAGAAATTCACACAAGACATTCACTAACCAAAAGCTTCTCAAAACCCTCACTGGAAACTCGAAAGAAATTCACTGGGTAATTCTCCTAGCTCACTGAATTACAACGCCAGAGTATTAGAATAACATGAATATCATATCATCCACCCAACTCATTAAGGTGAGGTGAAGCCAGACGTTTATCACCCTTCCCTCCTTCCTAAATTCTTTCAAGAAGATATGAAGAGTATAGCCAAGATGCCTTTTTGTTAAATTATGGTACAGCTCAAACTGTTCGATCGAAACATTTCCGGAGTTTACAGCTAGAGTACGTCAGTTGCGGAAGATCAGGTTTTATCTAAGGAAGGGGAGGTTAACTCCAATTCCTTAGTTCAAGAACCCTTTTTCACACGTTACCAAGCATCATCATGAGTTATGAGCGAGTGTACACGGCACGAGAAAACTGTGCCTAACAATAAATGGTACAACACTGATGCAAACATTTGCTTGTACCTGGTCTAGCAAGTAGATGCTGGAGCCAGCAGACCTCAGCGTGGGAAAGAACACACATGATGTTCGTGTGGAGTCACGAGCCTGAACCTCGTAGTATGGAGTGCCGCATGCGAGTGTAAGAGACGATCAAACACAAATGTTTCCTATCCGTTGGAAAGACATTTTGTCACCCGATTTGGTGTTATATGAAGTGAGGTGAGTTCCTGTTAAAGTGGAGCTGGGATGGGAATAGAGCCCAGTTGTTCTACGTCTAAAGATTGTTTATGGAAGATATGATCAATATCAGAGTGAGGATTGTGAAGAACTCTGAAAAAACTGATGAGTATATTATTATTTATATTTTATACCCTGCAAGTGTGAAAAAAGAATTAACTTTTTACTCTCGTATCAGTCTTAACACCAAACATTTGCTAAAATAATGAGTGACGCTGCATAAGAGTGGGTAAAATCACTTTGTATTATTTTTATATCAGTGGCGCCTTTTCATCATTTTTCCACTGCATTGATCGTTCACATCTTTGCGAGAAGCGTCTAATCACTTAAGATTTATCTAGATGAAGGATGCGGGAATTATCAATACTCAGAGTATAACAGGTGTCTCTTGAGAGAGATAATTACTGGTGTAAGTTAATAAAGTATTAATAACCAATGCTGTGTGCTCGAGTGTGTGCAATTAAGCTAATCTAGCCACAGAAAATTTCCTAAATATTAGTGGTGTACGCGCTTCTCCAGTGAATCATTATTGTAGTATATTTTGTTCTCATATTCGCCCCTACTTCCAATCCCTTCCCCTCTTTCATCACTTCACCTTTTCCCCTTACCCTCTTTTCTCCTCTCTCGCTCAGTCAGCATTTTCTGTTCCAGTTTTGTATATCCTTCTCCAGATGAGGGGAATGCCTTATACCTTCATCTCGGGATAATGTCTTATTCCTTTCCTTTGGGAAATGTCTTCGTCTTCCGTCTATGACTGTAGGTGAATATCTTATTTCTCCGTCTAGATAAACAAATGTCTTATTTCTCGATTTAGATGAATGTTTTATTTCTCTGTCCAGAGGAATGTCATCTTCATTTGTTGTAGAAATGTCTTCTGCGTTTGTCTAGGAATTGTCTAATGCGAACATTGCCCACACCTGCCACAACATTAGCACACGTCGATGCCTGGACATAAAAGAATTTTAACCCGTGGCAGCAGAATTGGCTGTGAACACACCAAAGGAATAAACTTTAAACATAATAATCTAACTTACCAACAAGTATTTCTATCCAAGTTCTGTTAAAATGTAATATTACTACTCAAAATTAAAGGAAAAAAATACAAAATACACGATGGAATGGTTATGATAATAAGATACTCCAATATATTTAAAAATGACTTACTGTTGTAGTTTTTATTTAGGTTTTACTGCCAAGTGGCTGGTTTAGAATCCCCTCCCTTGATGCCGGTGAAGATTTCTTGATCCAAATAATTGGAGCTCTCCTGTCCTTACTCAGATCAGATTAAACCTGATTACTCCCATTTACCCAGAAATGCATTTAGGCTTTTTTTTTAGGGAAACCAGGAATACACGTTGGTACATATTATTCACATAATAAAATTAGTTTACCTTCCAATATTTCTCAATAAGTGAAACTTCTAGCAAACAGCGTTCAAGAAAATAACCATAATGCTGACTCCATATTTTCCATTTAACTAGATCGTCGGCTGTGTGTATACCAAACTGCCTAAACTACTTGTAATCAACCCTAAGGGAATTAGTATGGCACTGAAATTCATTATTTGATTACATTAAAAATTTATTTAGAATTCTAACGCTAAAATGTTATTTTGATAGATGTGTGTACATGAGGGAGATGTTTGGTCATATGTGTAGTCACCATACGCAAAGTTATTGACAGGGAAATATTCTCTGATATTCTCTGAAAACAAGGGAGTGTAAGAGAAAGTTGAAGGCGCTCTGAGTTCTTGAGATGTCAGAAAATTTTTCACCCTCATGTGAAAAAGTTCATGAGGCAGGAAATTAGTGAAATCGATCATGTTTAGTTAAAATGTGGGGGGGGGGAGGAATGTGAGAGTTGACACCCCGAAATCATAAGTGAGAGAAGACAAACTTTCAAACACAAGCATATCTGTGTTCCTTTAACTACAAATAGATAATTACACGCTAGCACACATTCACATTAACACACACAATACATAGTAGAGTTACAAGTGGACAGGAAAGTAGGCAGAATACGACGGGAGAAGCCTAACTACAAAAGAAGAGACTACACAGGCATGAGAAATTTCTTGCATGAGGTTCTGTGGAAAAGAGCACTGTTGTGAAAATCAGTAAATGAAATGATGGAATACGTGACAACAAATTGTAAGGATGCAGAGGAGAGGTTTGTACCCAAGGGAAACAGAAATAATGGCTTCTCTACACCCAAAGGTGCAGAGAGGCCAAAACTAAGTGCACTAGAGAATCGAAAAAGTATAGAAGACAAAGGACCCAGGAAAATAAGGAGATTAGTCAAAAAGCTAGAAACGAATATGCAGAGGTAAGGAGAGAGGTCCAGCATAGCATCGAAAGCCAAATATGACCCGAAGCTGTTGTACAGCCACATCTGGAGGAAAACATTAGTCAAGCACCAGGTAATCAGGCTGGGGAAGGAAGGAAGGAAGGGAGATCACAAGAAATGACCAAGAAGTATGCGAAGAGTTCAACATGAGATTTAAGGAAGTATTTTCAGTTTATACAGAAAGGACTTCAGAAAGCTTAAATGGTGGGGTACAAAAGCAAGTGGTAGACACAATACACAAAACCGAGGAGGAGATAAAGAAGCTGCTAGTTACCTCAAAGGCGGTGAGACCGGACAACATCTCTCCGTGGGTTCTGAGATGGGGAGCAGAGGCAACTACCTGAGGTGTGGAAAACAGCAAATGTACTCCAATTTTTTAAGACAAGAAATAGACAGGCAGCATTAAACTACAGACCAGTGTCAATGACATGTATATTATGCAAAGTCATGGAGAACAGCATCTGGGAAAGAGTGTGGCCCGGTGGTCTAGTGGCTAAAGCTCCCGCTTCACACACGGAGGGCCCGGGTTCGATTCCCGGCGGGTGGAAATTCCGACACGTTTCCTTACACCTATTGTCCTGTTCACCTAGCAGCAAATAGGTACCTGGGTGTTAGTCGACTGGTGTGGGTCGCATCCTGGGGGACAAGATTAAGGACCCCAATGGAAATAAGTTAGACAGTCCTCGATGACGAACTGACTTTCTTGGGTTATCCTGGGTGGCTAACCCTCCGGGGTTAAAAATCCGAACGAAATCTTATCTTATCTTATCTCACCTAGATGGGGATGAGCTTATATACGACAACCTGCACGATTTCAATGAAGGGAAATCCTGTGTCACAAACCTACTGGAGTTTTACGGCAAAGTGACGGAAGTAAGACAAGAGAGAGAGAGAGAAAAAAAAAAAAGAGAGAGAGGTGGGTAGACTGCATTTTCTTGGACTGTAAGACAGTTCCACACAAGAGATCAGTACAAAAGCTAGAGCAGGCAGGTATAACAGGAAATGCACTACAGTGGACCAAAGAATACCTGACAGAAAGCATCAACGAGTCATGGTAAGTGACAAGGTATCAAAGTGGGCGCCTGTGGCGGGCAGGGTTCCACAAGGATCAGTCCAAGGGCCGGTGCTGTTTCTGGTATATGGGAATGACATGACAGAAGGGATAGAATTAGAGGTGTCCCTGTATGCAGACGATGTTAAGCTAATGCGAAGAATTCAAGAGGATGAGGAACAGGTAGGACAACAAAGGGATCTGGACAGGCTGTAAACCTGGTCTAGCAACTGGCTCTTGGAGTTAATCCCACCAAGTGCAAAGTCATAAAGATTGGGGAAGGTCAAAGAAGACCGCAGACAGAGTATAGGCTAGGGGGCCAAAGACTACAAACCTCACTCAAGGAAAAGGATCTTGGGGTGAGTATAATACCGGTCACATCTGATGTGCACATCAACCAAATAACTGCTGCAGCATGTGGGTGCCTGGCAAATCCTAAGAATAGTGTTTCGACACCTTAGTAAGGAATCATTCAAGACTCTCTACACCGTTTACGTCAGGCCAATGTTGGAGTATGCAGCAGCAGTTTGGAACCCATACCTAGTCAAGCACGCCAAGAAATTATAGAGGGTTCAAAGTTTTGCAGCAAGACTAGTCCCGGAGCTAAGGGGTATGTCCTACGAGGAGAGGTTAAGGAAAGTCGACCTGACGACACTAGAGAACAGTAGGGGCAGGGGCGACATGATAACGACGTATAAAATACTGAGAGGAATTGACAAAGTGAATAGGGACAGGATTCTTTAGGGATGGGACACAGCAACAAAGGATCACAACTAGAAGTTGAGTCACAGGGATGTTAGGAAGTATTTTTTCAGTCACAGAGTTGTCAGGAAGTGGAACAATCTGGAGAGTGAAGTAGTGGAGGTAGGATCCATACGTAGCTTCAAGAAGAGATACGATAAAGTAGAGACCAGCTGAGAGGCTGGGCCAGGAGCTGTGACTAGACCCCTACAACCCCAAACGCACACACACACACACACGCGCACACACACACACACACACACACACACACACACACACACACACACACACACACACACACACACACACACACACACACACAAGAAAGGAAGGAAACAAAATGCCTCAGAGGAAGCAGATGGAGACTCAGTGGGAGGAGGAAAGGGCGAGGTCAGTTTTTGTGTACGGGCTCCAAGAAGCCAAGGGGGCCAACTTTGAAGAAATAAAACAGGAGGAGAAAAAAATGATTGAAGGCATCATGAAAACAATAGGGGAGGGCAATATGACCCAGGTGACAAATTTTCAGAGAATTGGGTGGTTTGCGAGTGGAAGGATACGGCCTGTCAGAGTAACTTTCAAGGAAGAATCAGTTCGAATCAGGATTCTGCAAGAGAAAGCAAGACTGAGAGACAAAGAGGGGTACCAGAGAGTATACCTCGACCGCGACAGAACACAAGAAGAAAGGACTACACTGAAAGAGAGGGTACAGAGACGCAAGGAGGAACGAGAAGCAATGAAAATGAGCAGGACCCAGACACAGGAGGAAGGGCAAACACACCCCACAGAATCTCCCACCAAAAGACCCCACCCGCGACATTCCCAACGCAACTGAGCAACCTATACTCCAACCCACTCACTGTTCCCTCTGCCACCAACCCCCATATCACAAACCTCACCCCAACAGCTGTCCCTTATGGGCATTCTGACCCCACCCCCATCAACACATACCCCACCTACACCACAGCCCCATATAGGCCCCCACCAAGGCTCTCCCTCCCCCAACCCCAATATACTTGCATGACCACAATGATAGAAAAGAAACTAAAGGTTTGGTACACAAATGCGGATGGAATAATGAATAAACATGAGGAGTGGAATGAAAGAATCAGTGAAAAATCCCCAGACATCATAGCAGTCACAGAAACAAAACTCGCTGAGATAATAACAGACACAATCTTCCCAACAGGATATCAGATCCTGAGGAAAGATAGAAGGAGTAGAGGGGGAGGAGGGGTTGCACTGCTCATAAAACACCAATGGGGATTTGAGGAAATGGAAGGCATGGACATGATTGGAGAAAGAGACTACATTGTAGGTACAATTCAGTCCGGAGAACATAAAGTAGTCATTGGAGTGATGTATAACCCACCACAGAACTGCAGGAGGCCAAGAGAGGAGTACGAAGAAAACAACAGGGTGATGGTGGACACACTGGCTGAGGTGGCAAGAAGAGCTCACTCGAGCAGAGCAAAGTTACTGGTAATGGGCGATTTCAACCACAGGGAGATCGACTGGGAAAACCTGGAGCCACATGGGGGTCCCGAAACATGGAGAGCAAAGATGATGGATGTGGTACTTGAAAACCTCATGCATCAACATGTCAGGGACACAACCAGAGAGAGAGGGGAGGATGAGCCAGCAAGACTGGATCTTGTGTTCACCCTGAGCAGTTCAGACATCGAGGACATCACTTACGAGAGGCCCCTTGGAGCTAGCGATCATGTGGTTCTGAGTTTTGACTATATAGTAGAGTTACAAGTGGAGAAGGTAACAGGAACTGAAGGGGACAGGCCAAACTATAAAAGGGGGGACTACACAGGTATGAGAAACTTCCTGCAGGAGGTTCAGTGGGACAGAGAAATGGTAGGAAAATCAGTAAACGAGATGATGGAATATGTGGCAACAAAGTGCAAGGAGGCAGAGGAAAGTTTTGTTCCCAAGGGAAACAGAAATAATAGGAAGACCAAGACGAGTCCTTGGTTTACCCGAAGGTGTAGGGAGGCAAAAGCTAAGTGCAACAGAGAATGGAAAAGGTACAGGAGGCATAGGACCCAGGAAAACAAGGAGATTAGTAGAAGAGCCAGAAACGAGTATGCGCAGATAAGGAGGGAGGCCCAGAGACAGTATGAAAACGACATAGCATCGAAAGTCAAATCTGACCCGAAACTGCTGTATAGCCACATTAGGAAGAAGACAACAGTCAAGGACCAGGTGATAAGGCTGAGGAAAGAAGGTGGGGAACTCACAAGAAACGATCAAGAGGTATGTGAGGAGCTCAACACGAGATTTAAGGAAGTATTTACAGTAGAGACAGGAAGGACTCTGGGGGGACAGACCAGATGGGGACACCAACAAGGAATACACCAACAAGTGTTGGACGACATACATACAGATGAGGAGGAGGTGAAGAAACTGCTAAGGGACATCGATACCTCAAAGGCAATGGGACCGGACAACATCTCTCCATGGGTCCTTAGAGAGGGAGCAGATATGTTGTGCGTACCACTTACCACAATCTTCAACACATCCCTGGAAACTGGGCAACTACCTGAGGTATGGAAGACAGCAAATGTAGTTCCCATTTTCAAAAAAGGAGACAGAAAAGAGGCACTAAACTATAGACCTGTGTCATTGACGTGTATAGTATGCAAAATTATGGAGAAGATTATCAGGAGGAGAGTGGTGGAGCACCTGGAACGGAACAGGAGTATAAATGCCAACCAGCACGGATTCACGGAAGGCAAATCCTGTGTCACAAACCTTCTGGAGTTTTATGATAAAATAACAGAAGTAAGACAAGAGAGAGAGGGGTGGGTTGATTGCATCTTCTTGGACTGCAAGAAGGCCTTTGACACAGTTCCTCACAAGAGATTAGTGCAGAAGCTAGAGCATCAGGCGCATATAACAGGAAGGGCACTGCAATGGATCAGAGAATACCTGACAGGGAGGCAACAACGAGTCATGGTACGTAATGATGTATCACAGTGGGCACCTGTGACGAGCGGGGTCCCACAGGGGTCGGTCCTAGGACCAGTGCTATTTTTGGTATATGTGAACGACATGACGGAAGGGTTAGACTCAGAAGTGTCCCTGTTTGCAGATGATGTGAAGTTAATGAGGAGAATTAAATCTGATGAGGACCAGGCAGGACTTCAAAGAGACCTGGACAGACTGGACACCTGGTCCAGCAAATATCTTCTCGAATTTAATCCTGCCAAATGCAAAGTCATGAAGATAGGGGAAGGGCACAGAAGACCACAGACAGAGTATAGGCTAGGTGGCCAAAGACTGCAAACCTCACTCAAGGAGAAAGATCTTGGGGTGAGTATAACACCGAGCATGTCTCCGGAAGCACACATCAATCAGATAACTGCTGCAGCATATGGGCGCCTGGCAAACCTGAGAACAGCATTCCGACACCTTAGTAAGGAATCATTCAAGACACTGTACACCGTGTATGTCAGGCCCATACTGGAGTATGCAGCACCTGTTTGGAACCCGCACTTGATAAAGCACGTCAAGAAACTAGAGAAAGTACAAAGGTTTGCAACAAGGTTAGTTCCAGAGCTAAGGGGAATGTCCTATGAAGAAAGATTAAGGGAAATCGGCCTGACGACACTGGAGGACAGGAGGGTCAGGGGAGACATGATAACGACATATAAAATACTGCGTGGAATAGACAAGGTGGACAAGGACAGGATGTTCCAGGGAGGGGACACAGAAACAAGAGGCCACAATTGGAAGTTGAAGACACAAATGAGTCAGAGAGATAGTAGGAAGTATTTCTTCAGTCATAGAGTTGTAAGGCAGTGGAATAGCCTAGAAAATGACGTAGTGGAGGCAGGAACCATACACAGTTTTAAGACGAGGTTTGATAAAGCTCATGGAGCGGGGAGAGAGAGGGTCTAGTAGCAACCGGTGAAGAGGCGGGGCCAGGAGCTAGGACTCGACCCCTGCAACCACAAATAGGTGAGTACAAATAGGTGAGTACACACACACGTCAAGAAACTAGAGAAAGTACAAAGGTTTGCGACAAGGTTAGTTCCAGAGCTAAGGGGAATGTCCTATGAGGAAAGATTAAGGGAAATCGGCCTGACCACACTGGAGGACAGGAGGGTCAGGGGAGACATATAAAATACTGCGTGGAATAGACAAGGTGGACAAAGACAGGATGTTCCAGGGAGGGGACACAGAAACAAGAGGCCACAATTGGAAGTTGAAGACACAAACGAGTCAGAGAGATAGTAGGAAGTATTTCTTCAGTCATAGAGTTGTAAGGCAGTGGAATAGCCTAGAAAATGACGTAGTGGAGGCAGGAACCATACACAGTTTTAAGACGAGGTTTGATAAAGCTCATGGAGCGGGGAGAGAGAGGGCCTAGTAGCAACCGGTGAAGAGGCGGGGCCAGGAGCTAGGACTCGACCCCTGCAACCACAAATAGGTGAGTACAAATAGGTGAGTACACACAAAATGAATCGACCCCTGCAACCACATATAGGTGAGTACACACAAGGGTTTACATCAAGACTGGATATGTCCTAGGAGGAGAGGTTCAGGGAACTCCACCTGATGTCACTGGAGAACAGAAGGACTAGAGGTGATATGATAACAATATACAAAATACTGAAAGGAACTGACAGGGTGAAAAGGGACCCATTGTTTGAAAGATGGGAACCAGGAACACGAGAGCACAGCTGGAAATTGAAAAATCATACGAGTCAGAAGGACGTCAGGAAGCATTTCTTCAGTCTTTGTCAGTAAGTGGAATGACCTGGAGAATGAAGTGGCAGAGGCAAGATCCGTACATAGTTTTAAGAAGAAGTACGATGAGGCTCTCGAAGCCACTAGACTGAATTTAATAGCAACCAGCGAAGAGGTGGGGCCAGGAGCTGAGACTCGACCCCTGCAACCACGTATAGGTGAGTACACACGTACACACACACACACACACACACACACACACACACACACACACACTCAGTATGAACACCGTGCAGCTATAATTACTAACAAAGGAGAGTGTCATGTGCCAGCTTCAGGTACACAGAACATCCGCTTGGCAAGCTATTCCTGGAGTCCTGGGAATTGCTTGCTTCTTCTCTCTCTTGCTCGCTAACTTACTAGGTAACTAGCTCGCTCCCTCACTTGTTAGCTCACTCATTCGCACATTCGCTCTCACTCTCCCTCTCCAGTTCATTTTCAGATTTGCTGGGTCCCTATTTTACTACTACACTCTCTTTCGCTTGTTCATTCTCACTTTCTAGTTCACTCTCAATCGCTCTCTCTCACTCGTTCACTCAATTCTTTACTCATTCTATCTTACTCCCCTCACGCAATGACTCCCTCTCTCTCTCATTCGTACGGTCACTCCCTTTCTCTAGTTCACTGTCTCTCTCCTTCAATCATTCACTTACTCCCTCACTGGTTCGCTTACTCACTACTACTTTGCTTGCCTTAGAGCACCTGTTGCTTGCCTGAAAGTAGGTACTGCTTACTTTAATAAAGTAGTTGACTGCTGTTGTGCACTTGTTACAGCTGAGTATTTGATACTTGCGGCTGATTAAGGAAGGATTATGTATAACATTCTTAACCTTAGAAACTATTTACAGTTGACTGTGCTAGTCTCCTGAAGGTATTTCAAGAATCTTCCCTCGTGATACATGGCAGTAAATCTTTTAGTGTGCCGCCTTACTTCCGTGTAAAGGATCCTGGATGACATTTACTCGCCCGTAAAGCTTCATTTCACCCCCTCAAGAAACGCTCAATGAATTTTGTTCACCTTGCCTATCTCACTCTCACTCACCCATTAAGCCCTTACTGTCTTTCAGGATGCTAATCTCCACACTCTCGCTCTCTCACCTCAACTTATCCCTGGATTCTTCGTTGTGGTCCATCAAGCTCGCTCTCTCGCTCATCTCTCAAAGGCTCAATGTCCCTCCTTACCTGGTCGTCTCGATCCAGCTCGCCGCACATTTCCTCTCCTCTTCAAGAGATCATTGTCCAGGATTTGGTCCACCCTTCTCTCACCCTCGTCTCAAACTACCCCTGGTCACGGTTCATAAACCTCTCTCTCGCTCATCCTTCAAGCTCTCGATGACCCTTATGACCTGGTTTTAATTTGGACTACCCAACTCGCGCTCAGCTCTCAAGTGCTGTCTGAGCTTCAAGTTGTCACTCAGAATTTAATCTAAGCGACGAGGTCTTGAAGGTGAAATTGGATTTCCCTAAAATCGAGTTAGGTATTTTGTGTCCTTCAGGACAGTCGTTCTTGAAAAGACCTCAACCCCAATTGCTCGTTGATGGTGCTACTTCTTAAGCTTTTGCAGTCACTACTGATGCACTTTTCGCTAGTCTCTTCGATCTTAGCTGGTGGTATTTAGTAGAAAATAGTTACGAACGAATGAGTTGATGAGTAACATACAAGGAAACAGTACCAAAGACCCCACCAGAAATGAGTCATATTGCGTGACTTTTTTAAATCATTCAACTACTACTACTACAGCATTCTCTGCTTTCCTGTCACGATGTCCTCAAGGTCTGGTTGGAAACTCCTGACTGCTTCACGACTTTGTTCATGAATTTTTAGTGTGCTGATAAGTTAACACATTTTACCTTTTGAGGAACTTCCATGAGCAGCCGTCTAGTGCGTGCGTGCGTGCGTGCACGCGGAGAAATGAACACACGCGCACATGCGAACACATCTCCTGTCCCAACTGTTTCTCGGCAAAATTCTTAAACTCGTAATTCACAGCTCCAGTGTTTGGAGAGAGCAGAAATTTATACCAGTTTCTTGACTTTATGAGTGGGGACCATAATATGTGGGAGCAGTATTTTACTTGTACCTGCAACGAAGACTCCGACTTACCTGAGTCTCCCCTCACTCCTGGGACACGCTACTTAGAAGACTTCGTTTCTTGTTGACATACACCGCTGCTCGTACTGGCTACAGGCTGGTATTTTACGTCAGCTAATTTCAAAGCCAAGCTCTATGGTCGCTACTCATAACTGTTGAGTAAAACGCCTGGGAGTACAGGGGGAAGCAAGTTTATGGAGATTTGTTCGTACATTCTGCTCCGCATGGGAATCAAACCCGAGTCCCTTTGTTGGAAACTAGTCTCTGCTATTGAGCGACAAGTCACAGTGTGCATAGTTATGATATAATTCAAATTATTACGAATTTTTCTACGAAGAAAAATTACCTGTGAAGTAGCTGGAACAATTCGTTAATATCCCGCACTTAGAGAGGAAACTTTACACGAAGTGTCAGTCCGTGCTGAACCAGAGTCACATCTGAGCCAGATAAAACAGAGAAAACATGGAGACAAATCGCGAAGTGGAAGGGGAAAAAGATAGAAACAGTAGAACCTATGGGCAGTGGCTTCTCATTGTAAAATTTAATCATCTCACCTGAGGAATGTGCATCAGTACTTCATCTAAAGACTTTACAAGCGACTGAAAATACTATAAGCATTTTAGACCAATATTCTCCCCCTCCCCCTCAAAAAAAAAATTTAGTCAGGAAAATTTTAAATTGTTTTGCATTACTAGGGATTAATACTTTACAAACAGTTGAAATGCTCACTAACGCTCCATTATGGTAAAGCCTTTCTAAATATAACCAGTTTTCCAGAACAACAACATCTGGAGATAACACCAATATTTCAATATCTCGCCAGCATTTAAAGACATCACCGAACGATTAAGACACTGCCGGCGTTATAAACGTTAACAGAACTTAAAAATATCATTATTGTTTTAAACACTTGAAGAAAGTCATTATTTTATTTTCACTCCAGTATCCTCAAGGTACCCCGTAGACTATTTACCCAAGTTTTTCATAGTTCCTTCTTCTCTCCTCCTTCCCACGTATTCTCTCTTAAACCCAGTGGCGATCCAGGGCATGAGGCATTGGTGGCCGCCTAGGGCGCCAGCTGATAGAGAACGAATACACAGCACGGTCGTGTTTTCTTTTTTCGTCCTCGAATGGATTCCAGACCTCCCACTTTAGGGTAAAATACTCCATTTGAGGGTAATTAGACCTTCTTTGGAAAGATTATTAACCTCTGGAGAGACAAACTAGGAGTGCTCTCAAACTTTCAGAAGTTGCGAAATGAAAAGCTGCCAACGCAATGGAAAACCCTCAGTAACACCTTAAGCTGTGGAGGACAGTCTGATCTAGATGTCAGGGAGCTGACACAGGAGTTAAAGAATTTACTTGCGTTATCTACGAGCATGACGGCACTTGAGCTGCTGACTTTTGTCCAAGAAAAGCAAAGTACAGAGATCTATCACAGCATCTTGGTCAGCCTCAGGACTGCTGTCACCCTTCCAGTGACACTAGCTGGAGTGAAGAGAAACGTTTTCAAGTTTAAACTCAGCAAGACTTAATAGAGATATACCATGACGCAAGACCATCTCGGTGGTTTTACTGTCACCTGCAATAACCATGTGGTTTCTCGGCAGATTTCCTATTATGACGTGACTGTCAGCTTTTCATCAAGGTAGACCAGGAGAATCAGATATTAAATGGAAAATTACTTGTTCTAAACCTTCCAAACTTAATAAAATTCAGTTATTCACTAGTTGGCAATCTTATTCTATTAGTAATCTACAATGGGTGTAAATTTTATATTGACTTTTTTCCTATTTTATAAATATAGTTTTGTGTGTAATATGTTTTGGAATATTTATTTTGTTTGTAGTATATTTCAGATATTTTATTGAGTGTTTTATTAATATACATGATTCATTTGTAATTTTCGTTGTAAGAAATTTTATTTTTACCTGAAGAACGAAAAAAAATTAAGGATTTTTTTTAACAACATTACAACCCAGGAGTCCAAATGGCCTGTTATCCTGGGTGTAAAGGGAGCAAAATAAACACAGCAGAAAACTTTTGACTTATATTATCCTACACCAATTTAGAACAGAAATATGTACACTATATACACTATGTACAGCAATAGGTATTAGTGCACTCCACGGTAAGCAAGGCAGAATAGAAGCCACTAGAGAGCAGACCGTGCTTCAACCAGCTCTAGAATGGGAGACAGGGCAGACAGGAGAGTTGTACCCACATAACCTCTGCGATTGCCAAAACCATCTTCTCATTGGCTGGAACCTGGGTACTGGTTGAACGACGGGGCCCCATCGTCAACCCTCAGTCACCTGGAGGAGATAGCCTGTAAATGAGGGTGTGTACATGCTCCGAATAAAGGTTACGTACTCTTTGCATGCCACAAACAATATGGCATGTTCAGTGTATTTTATTGTGGCAAAGGTGAGAGAAGGATGGAGGGGGTATTCTGGATGGAGAGGGTGCACCTTTGTGTGATCTATCTATGCCCTAGGGCATCAAAAATGCCAGGACCGTCTCTGCTTATACCCTATCTCTCTCTCTCTCTCTCTCTGTCTCTCTCTCTCTCTCTCTCTCTCTCTCTCTGTCTCTCTCTCTCTCTTCCATCCCACGTAGCTTCCTCCCTCCCTTACTAAAGTACCTCCCTTCTTCGTCTCCCTATCTACTCTTCATTCCCCAGTGGACCGCCGTAATAGCATGCAGGTTCGAGAAAAGTCAAAATTACGTAAATTACGTAAATTACCCAAAGAATAGTGAATGTGCAAAAATGCTAAACACTTTAGAATTTCCTGTGGTTTTTCGTCCCCAGCGAAGGAAGGTTTGAATAATATTTATGTTCCTTGTCAGCTTTATTTTATAGTGTTTTCTTGTCTTCTAACTTAAAAATATTAATGTGTATATTAATATATAAAAATAGTTGAGGTGGGACCTAGACTAAGAGAGAAGAAAGAGGATGTAATGAATCATGAGATAAAAGAGAAAGAATAAGAAATCGAAATCTGAATGGCATACGACAGGATATCAGGTTATGATAAAAGGCAGGTACGTATATAATGTTAGAGGGTGATTGTATACAAGCCCATGAACTAGAAGTTACCGAAAAATTAAAAGAATTCTAGAACTTAAATACTAAAAATATGAACATATATGTAAAAAATATTCATGATTATCTCATAATAACATGTGAAATAAAGAAAGATGCGATAGAAGCTCCAACATCTTACGAAGTACTGGATGCTTTAAATATGGCAAGAAAGACAGTGTACAGAGCAAACCTTTACATACAGACGATGTATCTTTCTAAGTATTCTTGATGAACGTCTGTATAGAGTTAAACGTATATACAAATTTGCTCTGTTCCTTCCAAGTGCTATATATAGAAGAGTAGGTAGACCTAAGCTATTACTATTGTTTATTGGTCGTAGTTTTCACACTATCACACATCCCAGGTGCTTATAGGTTCCCACAACATCATGACCCCATGTCCACTTCTTTTGAGTCTCACACCATCATCACCAATGTCCACTTTTTTTTCAAGATCCCCATATTATCATCACTCATCTCCACTGCTTCCCAGGTCCGAAGAACATCACCTAAGGCCATCATAACGTCTAAGATTCCCACACTATCAACACGCAGGTCTTTAAAGACACTCATCACCCTAGGTTCCCAATTCTCTCTAGGTTTAAAAATAAGAAATTTTACTTCAAGTCATTGAAGACAATCACTTTCGGTCTCCTGTCTCCATGACCTCAGACCAAAATCGCCCCAGGTCTCAACTCTCCAAGATGAGGGTACACTGTCCACATTGCTAGCACATTCACCTTGTGCTTCGTAATCACTTCAGAGTGGAAATTCTTTTGTGCAGTATGTAATGGGTTCGTTGGAGACTCCCATTAAGGTCCTCGTGTGGGCAACGGGAGTCGCGTAAGTGGAAAATTACCATGATTTTCCTCCAAGTTTGTGCTTGTTGTTTGGGCTTCCTTCTTCTGTTGTCTTATGTTCCACCTGCACAAACTTCAGCAACCCGAGTTTCAATTAATTATCTTCAATCTCAGTTATGAGAGTAATGTAGACATTTAAAATCGTATATAAATAAAAATAAACATGATTAAACATATGTGCAACGCCTGGAAATCTAAATGATGCATGTTTTTTAATCATCTACTTGTCGGTGTTATATAACATTAATATAATGATACATAGTAAACAACTGTTTCATAATTCTTCATGAAGTTTTTATTAAGTTTATGGAGATTCACTGCAGGAACACTTTAAAGCCAGGACTTGATAATGCTTCAGATCGAACCAAAAGTGCATTGAGGTCTGATTTCTTCTTGTCAGTATCACTTCCGTTGATTATATTAGCTAAACATGTCAATCGTAAAATCTAATGATCATTAAATAAACAATTTATTTATTATATCCAGTAGACAAGGGTTGTCGGCTGCCTTTTGCTTTGAACAATTCTGTAAATCATCACTTGCAAATCGACAAATTCTGGTTAGATACAACTTAGGTTAGGTAAGGTTTGTCAGGAAACAGGACAAGTGTTTCCTGACGCGGGTCTTAGTCATATGTTGATCCGCCTTTGAAGCGTTTGGTCATCTGACGGAGGCATTCCGCTGGATTACCGGTCCACCCCTTTAAGTATTATGGCCATAATTATAACCATTCAGTATAGATACAACTTAACATCTTCCTGCATATTGGCACCTGTTATCATGATAGAAATTGGTGAAGAAAAATTGGCTTTACTTTCCATGTTCGTTACTTATACATTTGAATTCACCATTTGTAGAAATTTCTCCTTAAACACGAGATACAGAATAATTGTTGTTAGGTAAGACACATATGCAACAGTTAGGTATCTTTATTTCGAAACGTTTTGCCTACACAGTAGACTTCTGCAGTCGAGTACAGAAAAGTTGGAGGAAGCAGAAGAGATGTGAAGATGATGTAATCAGTCCATCACCCTTGAAGATGAAGTTTTGAGGTGGTTGTTGCGACCCCTGAATGGGTCACGATGCATATAATGTATATTACCTTTTCATATAATTTTAGATTGCTTATATTTGCGATAATAGCTAAATCGTGAATATATTGCTTTATATTATTATTTGACTTAGTTATATTGTTAGGTAGGATGTAACATTCATATATTATTATGTGCTCATAGTTCAAGTCTTGATTGTCTATCTACTGTAATTATCGCTCGTGGCTCGTTACTCTGCCGGCTTCTCGGTGTTGCTGGGCAGCAACTGTCCATGGAGCTATCACGTGATCGAGGGAGGGTGTTCACACCTCGCCTGGAGTAGTCAGTCTGGGCTAGACTCTCTTGGTGGTTAGACGATCTTCCAACAAGGGCCAATAAGGGAGAGTTAGGCACGTCTTGTCAGGAATACGTCCAACCACCAAGAGAGTCTAGCCCAGACTGACTACTCCAGGCGAGGTGTGAACACCCCCCCCTCGATCACGTGATAGCTCCATGGACAGTTGCTGCCCAGCAACACCGAGAAGCTGGCAGAGTAACGAGCCACGAGCGATAATTACAGTAGTTAGACAATCAAGACTTGAACTATGAGCACATAATAATAATATATGAATGTTACATCCTACCTAACAATATAACTAAGTCAAATAATAATATAAAGCAATATATTCACGATTTAGCTATTATCGCAAATATAAGCAATCTAAAATTATATGAAAAGGTAATATACATTATATACATTGTGACCCATTCAGGGGTCGCAACAGTGGTCAGTCCCTCAGTCTGGAGAAGAGTATTGTTCCATAGTTTGAAACAACATGGAGTTGAAGTGACATGATGGAGCCTTATATACCTCCAGGAGGTGAGGTATATAAGGCTCCATCCTGTCACCGCAACTCTACATTGTTTCAGACTATGGAAAAATACTCTTCTCCAGACTGAGGGACTGACCACCTAAAAACTTCAAGGGTGATGGACTGATTACATCGTCTTCACGTCTCTTCTGCTTTTATCAACTTTTCTGTACTCGACTGAAGAAGTCTACTGTGTAGGCGAAACGTTTCGAAATAAAGATACCTAACTGTTGCATATGTGTCTTACCTAACAACCAGTCGGTATTGTATACCATTTTAATGTTCAGAATAATTGTTGTACTCAGCCCTTGAAAATTGTCACTGAAAAGTCGAACGCTTCTAATTACGTCAATAACCACTTTCCCCAACCACTTAATGGTGAGCAGTCTGGTGAGATGAAGACTACTGTATCAGTCTTTGTGCCCAATCAATATGTCAGGAGTCGAGACTCAGCTGCCTCAGACACAACTCGGTGAGTATAACTTGATTACACATACACACACACACAGAGACTCTCTCTCTCTCTCTCTCTCTCTCTCTCTCTCTCTCTCTCTCTTTCCGCTCGATAAACTGTATCATTATTAAAGATGAAGTTCGCACTTACAGGTTTTGAATATATATTTTGCACAGTTAATCCTGGAGGTCTGGTGAAGCAAGCATTTCTTCATATTAATGGAACATTACTGAGATTTACTTCGACAGCTTAATCCCCTCAACACAGGTTTTCTTCACCGCTGTAGTCTGGATGAGCCTCCTGGGAAGGTCTCACTTGGGTTTGAGTTGGACATGTAGGTATATTATCACTGGACTGCTGGTATAAGGATAGAGTACCACAGTTTTACCGTAGGAGTAAAGTTTTACGGTGGAGGTAAGGCTTTAGCGTGAGAGAAGTAGAGTTTGAGCGAGGGAGCACGTAAAGTTTGGCGGTGGAGTAGAGTAAGGTCAAAATATAGAGACCTATTTTGTTTTCCGCATTCCTATTTCCATATGGGTTATTGCCTAGTATCGACATGTGTTCATACATATGTATGTATCTCCTCCTCCTCCTCTCTCTCTCTCTCTCTCTCTCTGTCTTTGTCTGTCTCTCTCTCTCTCTCTCTCCACATACACACACAAATACACGAATACAAACAAATCACAGAATTGGTGGTGCTAAAACCCACTGCAAAAGCGTTCAAAATCTCACAGGTCTGCGTGTTAACCACTGATCCGTGCCGGCCTAACAAGACTCATCCAACTGTCCTTCAAGTTTCAGGACTCGCTTACCATAGGTTCAATTCCCACCCCGTTCTGTGGTTTGTTTGCAGTCTTCTTACTATGATTTCGTGAATCATAATAGCAGCTATGACGGAGCTTAAGCTTGATGTACGATTCGTCTGTAAAAGAAAACCTCCATTTGTGGTCACAGTGGAGCCCAGGCTATTATTCCTATAGTGTACAGAAATATACGTGGTTGGATGAATCTCGTTAGGGCGGCATGAACCAGTATACACAAACGCCTGTTAGTTTAGCATATATATATATATATATATATATATATATATATATATATATATATATATATATATATATATATATAATATATATATATATATATATATATATATATATATATATATATATATATATATATATATATATATATATATATATATATATATATATATATATATATATATATATGCAAAACAACCACTCTGAAAGAATAGAGAAATTCCAAGCGCTTTCCTGACTACTCACATTATCAATAGTTCCTTGATAATGAGAGTGGTCGCGAAAGCGCTTGGAATTTCTCTATTCTTTCAGAGTGGTTGTTTTGCATATTTTGAAATCACCTGTTTACTGTGATCTTATTGCATATATATATATATATATATATATATATATATATATATATATATATATATATATATATATATATATATATATATACCGTAACCACGAACGAGTGGTATTTAACCAATAACAACACTGCGACTAGCCGAGGACTCGAACCCATGTCGTTTTGGCCCGCCTCATGGTGAGCGAAAATCACACGATGTTGCAACCCCTGAATGGGTTGCAATATATATATAATGTATATTATGATTATGAATATAATGTATATATATAATTATCACTTTTTCATATAATTTTATATTGCTTATATTTGCGATAATAGCTAAATCGTAAATATATTGCTTTATATTATTATTATTTGACAGCTAAATTTTGTGAGGTAGGATGTAACATATTATGTGCTCGGTTAAAGTCTTGATTGTCTAACTACTGTAATTATCGCTTGTGGCTCGTTAGATTGCCGGCTTCTTGCTGGGCGGCTGCAGTTGTCCACGGAGCTATCACGTGATCGAGGGAGGGGGGTGTCCTCACCTCGCCTGAAGTATTCAGTCTGCTCTAGACTCTCTTGGTGGTTGGACAGATTGTCTGTCTCATTATTCTTGTTAGTTCTGTAGAACTCTGTTCACAGAACATTGTATAGACTTAGTGATTTTCGACGTTGTACTGAGGTTGTGTGTCACATAGACACTCGAAACATCTCAGGTCCTGAACTATAGCTTCTCACCTAACTTGTACTGGTATCTGTGTATTATCACAGTCGGGGATTTTCTTATGCTGAACTTAGATTCAGTAGTATGGGAGTTTTGTGACTTTTGTGGAGGATCTGCAGATAGTCCCTACTTAGTGTCGTTATATTATCTCTTTGTTCCTGATTTTGTGTCGCAGTTGCTTGTTATATTGCTATTGGGCTTAGCATTCTTTTTATTGTTCAAGCAGACTGTTCTGATTGCCAGTTGGTCAAGAAGTTAGTTTATGTGAGGACTTTGTCAGTCACTTGTTTAAGTCTAGTCGAGTCTTGAGACATAGTGAACTACTTAGAGCACTTACACACATACATACACACTTGTACATATTTGTAATATCTTATTAAATGTTAATGTACCAGACGGTACTTAAGAATTATAAATGTGATATGTGCTTTCAGCACAATAATACTGTACTCGAGAGAAGTGATATTATTTTGATTACTGTAATTAATTTAATTTAATTTAATTGGATAATATACCTCTAGACTTAATAAATTTATTAAATTTTAGTTTGTCTAGTTAGTAGCCTACCAATTGTAATCCTGAAGCACTATTGAATCATACTGAATTCTAATGGATAATTGGACAAGGATACTGACTACTTGTTACGAAAACCCAGTAACAGGCTGGATGCTAGAAGGGAAGTCCTTTCTAGTATTCACTGGAGATCTCTAAGCTTTTAGAATCGCGTTTTTTGTAACACACGACGCTCTAACCCACAGGACCACTCAATCCTACAAGAATCACGCACCCACCAGAGCTAGGTGTTTTTCCTTGAACCTAGGACATACGGTGATGTGGTATTTAATCAATAACCACTCGTTCTTGGTTACAATGATATATATACTGCTTGTGGAGGCTAGCACACCAAACGGAG